>NW_024113183.1:0-84216 GCF_003073215.2 Triticum urartu | reverse complement strand
AAGCTTGATGATTTGGCTAGGAACGTTGATAGAATTGCTCTTGATGTTGATTCTTTGAAACTTAGATCTATTCCACCTAAGCATGATATCAATGAGTCTCTCAAAGCCATGAGAATTTCCATTGATGAGTGCAAAGAAAGAACCGCTAGGATGCGTGCTAAGAAAGACGTCTTTATAAAAGCGTGTTCTTCTTGTTCCTATGAAAATAAAGATGAAGATCTAAAAGTTATTGATGTGTCCCCTATTAAATCTTTGTTTTGCAATATTAATCTTGATAATGATGGGACTGAATATGATCCACCTTTACCTAGAAGGCGTTCCAAGAATTCAGAATTTGTTGATCTTGATGCTAAATTTGATAAAAGTGGGATTGAAGAAATTAAAATCCTAGATGTTGCTAAACCCACTATTATGGATTTCAAGGAATTTAACTATGAAAATTGCTATTTTATTGATTGTATCTCCTTGTTGCAATCCGTGCTAAATTCTCCTCACGCTTATAGTCAAAATAAAGCGTTTACTAAACATATCCTTGATGCCTTGATGCAATCTTATGAAGAAAAACTTGAATTGGAAGTTTCTAACCCTAGAAAACTTTATGATGAGTGGGAACCAACTATTAAAATTAAAATTAAAGATCATGAATGCTATGCTTTATGTGATTTGGGTGCTAGTGTTTCCACGATTCCAAAGACTTTGTGTGATTTTTTAGGTTTCCGTGATTTTGATGATTGCTCTCTAAACTTGCACCTTGCGGATTCCACTATTAAGAAACCTATGGGAAGAATTAATGATGTTCTTATTGTTTCAAATAGGAATTATGTTCCCGTAGATTTTATTGTTCTTAACATAGATTGCAATCCTTCATGTCCTATTATTCTTGGTAGACATTTCCTTAGAACGATTGGTGCAATTATTGATATGAAGGAAGGAAATATTAGATTCCAATTTCCATTGAGGAAAGGCATGGAACACTTTCCTAGAAAGAAAATTAAATTACCTTATGAATCTATTATGAGAGCCACTTATGGATTGCCTACCAAAGATGGCAATACCTAGATCTATTCTTGCTTGTTATGCCTAGCTAGGGGCGTTAAACGATAGCGCTTGTTGGGAGGCAACCCAATTTTATTTTTATTCCTTTCTATTTGCTCCTGTTTAGTAATAAATAATTTATCTAGCCTCTGTTTTGGTTGTGTTTTTTTGTTTAATTAGTGTTTGTGCCAAGTAGAACCGTTGGCAAGACTTGGGGAAAGTCTTGTTGAACTTGCTGTAAAAAACAGAAACTTTAGCGCTCACGGGAACTGCTGGAATTTTTATTTGGAAAGTTATATTTTGTTAATTCTTTTTGAAGATGATTAATAGATAATTTCTACACGTCCAAAAATTTATTTTAGAATTTTTGGGGATCCAGATCTTGCGCTAGCAACAGATTACTACAGACTATTCTGTTTTTCACAGATTCTGTTTTTCGTGTGTTGTTTGCTTATTTTGATGAATATATGGCTAGTAAAATAGTTTATAAACCATAGATAAGTTGAAATACAGTAGGTATAACACAAATATAAATAAATAATGAGTTCGTTACAGTACCTTGAAGTGGTCTTTTATTTTCTTTCGCTAACGGAGCTCACGAGATTTTCTACTTTAAGTTTTGTGTTGTGAAGTTTTCAAGTTTTGGGTAAAGATTTGATGGATTATGGAACAAGGAGTGGCAAGATCCTAAGCTTGGGATGCCCATGGCACTCCCAAGATAATCTAAGGACACCTAAAAGCCAAAGCTTGGGGATGCCCCGGAAGGCACCCCCTCTTTCGTCTACTTCTATCGGTAACTTTACTTGGAGCTATATTTTTATTCGCCAGATGATATGTGTTTTGCTTGGAGCGTCTTGTATTATTTGAGTCTTTGCTTGTTAGTTTACCACAATCATCCTAGCTGTACACACCTTCTGAGAGAGCCATACATGATTTAGAATTTGTTAGAATACTCTATGTGCTTTGCTTATATCTTTTGAGTTATATAATTTTGCTCTAGTACTTCACTTATACCTTTTAGAGCACGGTGGTGGATTTGTTTTCTAGAAACTATTGATCTCTCATGCTTCACTTAGATTATTTTGATAGTCTTAATAGCATGGTAATTTGCTTAAAATCCTAATATGCTAGGTATTCAAGAATAAAATTCTCTTATGAGTGTGTTGAATACTATGATAAGTTTGTTACTTGATAATTGTTTTGAGATATGAAGATGGTGATATTAAAGTCATGCTAGTTGAGTAGTTGTGAATTTGAGAAATACTTGTGTTGAAGTTTGTGATTCCTGTAGCATGCACGTATGGTGAACCGTTATGTGATGAAGTCAGAGCATGATTTATTTATTGATTGTCTTCCTTATGAGTGGCGGTCGGGGACGAGCGATGGTCTTTTCCTACCAATCTATCCCCCTAGGAGCATGCGCGTAATACTTTGCTTTGATAACTTGTAGATTTTTGCAATAAATATATGAGTTCTTTATGACTAATGTTGAGTCCATGGATTATACACACTCTCACCCTTCCACCTTTGCTAGCCTCTCTAATACCGCACACCTTTCGCCGATATCATACACCCACCATATACCTTCCTCAAAACAGCCACCATACCTACCTATTACGGCATTTCCATAGCCATTCCGAGATATATTGCCGTGCAACTTTCCACCATTCTGTTTATTATGACACACTCCATCATTGTCATATTGCTTAGCATGATCATGTAGTTGACATCGTATTTGTGGCAAAGCCACCATTCATAATTCTTTCATACATGTCACTCATGTATCATTGCATATCCCGGTACACCGCCGGAGGCATTCATATAGAGTCATATTTTGTTCTAAGTATCGAGTTGTAATTATTGAGTTGTAAGAAAAATAAAAGTGTGATGATCATCATTATTAGAGCATTGTCCCAGTGAGGAAAGGATGATGGAGACTATGATTCCCCCACAAGTCGGGATGAGACTCCGGACGAAAAAAAAGAAAGGAAAGAGGCCATAAAAAAGAGAAAAGGCCCAAAGAAAAAAAATAAAAAGAAAAAAATGAGAGAAAAAGAGAGAAGGGACAATGTTACTATTGGGGAATGTAGTAATTTCAAAAAAATTCCTATGCACACGCAAGATCATGGTGATGCATAGCAACGAGAGGGGAGAGTGCTGTCTACGTACCCTCGTAGACCGAAAGCGGAAGCGTTTTTGACAACACGGTTGATGTAGTCGTACGTCTTCACGGCCCGACCGATCAAGCACCGAAACTACGGCACCTCCGAGTTCTAGCACACGTTCAGCTCGATGACGATCCCCGGACTCCGATCCAGCAAAGTGATGGGGAAGAGTTCCGTCAGCACGACGGCGTGGTGACGATCTTGATGTTCTACTGTCACAGAGCTTCGCCTAAGCACTACTACAATATTATCGAGGACTATGGTGGAAGGGGGCACCGCACACGGCTAAGAAAACGATCACGAGGATCAACTTGTGTGTCTAGAGGTGCCCCCTGCCCCTGTATATAAAGGAGCAAGGGGGGTGCGGCCGGCCCTAGGAGGAGGCGCACAGGAGAGGAGTACTACTCCCACCGGGAGTAGGACTCCCCCCTTTCCCTAGTTGGATTAGGACTTGGGGGGAAGGAGGAGAGGGAAGAAAGGAAAGGGGGGGGGGGGGCGCCGCCCCCCTCCTTGTCCAATTCGGATTTGGGGGGGGGAGGGGCGCACTGCAGCCCCTAGGCCTCCTCTCCTCTTCCTCCACTAGGCCCATTAAGGCCCATTAGGTTACCGGGGGGTTCCGGTAGCCTCCCGGTACTCCGGTAAAATGCCGATTTCACCCGGAACACTTCCGATGTCCAAACATAGGCTTCCAATATATCAATCTTTATGTCTCGACCATTTCGAGACTCCTCATCGTGTCCGTGATCACATCTGGGACTCCGAACAAACTTCGATACATCAAAATATATAAACTCATAATGAAACTGTCATCGTAACGTTAAGCGTGCGGACCCTACGGGTTCGAGAACAATGTAGACATGACCGAGACACGTCTCCGGTCAATAACCAATAGCGGAACCTGGATGCTCATATTGGCTCCTACATATTCTATGAAGATCTTTATCGGTCAGACCGCATAACAACATACGTTGTTCCCTTTGTCATCGGTATGTTACTTGCCCGAGATTCGATCATCGGTATCTTAATACCTAGTTCAATCTCGTTATCGGCAAGTCTCTTTACTCGTTCCGTAATACATCATCTCACAACTAACTCATTAATTGTAATGCTTGCAAGGCTTATGTGATGTGTATTATCGAGAGGGCCCAGAGATACCTCTCCGACAATTGGAGTAACAAATCCTAATCTCGAAATACGCCAACCCAACATGTACCTTTGGAGACACCTGTAGAGCTCCTTTATAATCACCCAGTTACGTTGTGACGTTTGGTAGCACACAAAGTGTTCCTCCGGCAAATGGGAGTTGCATAATCTCATAGTCATAGGAACATGTATAAGTCATGAAGAAAGCAATAGCAACATACTAAACGATCGGGTGCTAAGCTAATGGAATGGGTCATGTCAATCACATCATTCTCCTAATGATGTGATCCCGTTAATCAAATGACAACACATGTCTATGGTTAGGAAACATAACCATCTTTGATTAACGAGCTAGTCAAGTAGAGGCATACTAGTGACGTTTAGTTTGTCTATGTATTCACACAAGTATTATGTTTCCAGATAATACAATTCTAGCATGAATAATAAACATTTGTCATGATATAAGGAAATAAATAATAACTTTATTATTGCCTCTAGGGCATATTTCCTTTAGTCTCCCACTTGCACTAGAGTCAATAATCTAGATTTACACAGTAATGATTCTAACACCCATGGAGCTTTGGTGCTGATCATGTTTTGCTCGTGGAAGAGGCTTAGTCAACGGGTCTACTACATTCAGATCCGTATGTATCTTGCAAATCTCTATGTCTCCCACCTGGATTAGATCCCGGATGGAATTGAAGCATCTCTTGATGTGCTTGGTTCTCTTGTGAAATCTGGATTCCTTTGCCAAGGCAATTGCACCAGTATTGTCACAGAAGATTTTCACTGGACCCGATGCACTAGGTATGACACCTAGATCGGATATGAACTCCTTCATCCAGACTCCTTCGTTTGCTGCTTCCGAAGCAGCTATGTACTCCGCTTCACATGTAGATCCCGCCACAACGCTTTGTTTAGAACCGCACCAACTGACAGCTCCACCGTTTAATGTAAACACATATCCGGTTTGCGATTTAGAATCGTCCGGATCAGTGTCAAAGCTTGCATCAACATAACCATTTACGATGAGCTCTTTGTCACCTCCATATATGAGAGACATATCCTTAGTCCTTTTCAGGTATTTCAGGATGTTCTTGACCGCTGTCCAGTGATCCACTCCTAGATTACTTTGGTACCTCCCTGCTAGACTTATAGCAAGACATACATCAGGTCTGGTACACAGCATTGCATACATGATAGAGCCTATGGCTGAAGCATAGGGAACATCTTTCATTTTCTCTCTATCTTCTGCAGTGGTGGGGCATTGAGTCTTACTCAATTTCACACCTTGTAACACAGGCAAGAATCCTTTCTTTGCTTGATCCATTTTGAACTTCTTCAAAATTTTGTCAAGGTATGTGCTTTGTGAAAGTCCAATTAAGCGTCTTGATCTATCTCTATAGATCTTAATGCCCAATATGTAAGCAGCTTCACCGAGGTCTTTCATTGAAAAACTCTTATTCAAGTATCCCTTTATGCTATCCAGAAATTCTATATCATTTCCGATTAGTAATATGTCATCTACATATAATATCAGAAATGCTACAGAGCTCCCACTCACCTTTTTGTAAATACAGGCTTCTCCAAAAGTCTGTACAAAACCAAATGCTTTGATCACACTATCAAAACGTTTATTCCAACTCCAAGAGGCTTGCACCAGTCCATAAATGGATCGCTGGAGCTTGCACACTTTGTTAGCTCCCTTTGGATCGACAAAACCTTCCGGCTGCATCATATACAACTCTTCTTCCAGAAATCCATTCAGGAATGTAGTTTTGACATCCTTCTGCCAAATTTCATAATTATAAAATGCGGAAATTGCTAACATGATTCTGACAGACTTAAGCATCGCTACGGGTGAGAAGGTCTCATCGTAGTCAATCCCTTGAACTTGTCGAAAACCTTTTGCGACAAGTCGAGCTTTGTAGACAGTAACATTACCGTCAGCGTCAGTCTTCTTCTTGAAGATCCATTTATTCTCAATTGCTTGCCGATCTTTGGGCAAGTCAACCAAATTCCACACTTTGTTCTCATACATGGATCCCATCTCAGATTTCATGGCCTCAAGCCATTTTGCGGAATCTGGGCTCACCATCGCTTCTCCATAGTTCGTAGGTTCATCATGATCTAGTAGCATGATTTCTAGAACAGGATTACCGTACCACTCCGGTGCGGATCTTACTCTGGTTGATCTACGAGGTTCAGTAGTATCTTGTTCTGAAGCTTCATGATCATCATCATTAGCTTCCTCACTAATTGGTGTAGGTGTCACAGAAACCGGTTTCTGTGATGTACTACTTTCCAATAAGGGGGCAGGTACAATTACCTCATCAAGTTCTACTTTCCTCCCACTCACTTCTTTCGAGAGAAACTCCTTCTCTAGAAAGTTTCCGAATTTAGCAACAAAAGTCTTGCCTTCGGATCTGTGATAGAAGGTGTATCCAATAGTTTCCTTTGGATACCCTATGAAGACACATTTCTCCGATTTGGGTTCGAGCTTATCAGGTTGAAGCTTTTTCACATAAGCATCGCATCCCCAAACTTTCAAAAACGACAACTTTGGTTTCTTGCCAAACCACGGTTCATAAGGCGTCGTCTCAACGGATTTTGATGGTGCCCTATTTAACGTGAATGCGGCCGTCTCTAAAGCATAACCCCAAAAAGATAGCGGTAAATCAGTAAGAGACATCATAGATCACACCATATCTAGTAAAGTACGATTACGACGTTTGGACACACCATTACGCTGTGGTGTTTCGGGTGGCGTGAGTTGCGAAACTATTCCGCATTGTTTCAAATGTACACCAAACTCGTAACTCAAATATTCTCCTCCACGATCAGATCGTAGGAATTTTATTTTCTTGTTACGATGATTTTCAACTTCACTCTGAAATTCTTTGAACTTTTCAAATGTTTCAGACTTATGTTTCATTAAGTAGATATACCCATATCTGCTTAAGTCATCTGTGAAGGTGAGAAAATAACGATATCCGCCACGAGCCTCAACATTCATCGGACCACATACATCTGTATGTATGATTTCTAACAAATTTGTTGCTCTCTCCATAGTACCGGAGAACGGTGTTTTGGTCATCTTGCCCATAAGACACGGTTCGCAAGTACCAAGTGATTCATAATCAAGTGGTTCTAAAAGTCCATCAGTATGGAGTTTCTTCATGCGCTTTACACCGATATGACCTAAGCGGCAGTGCCACAAATAAGTTGCACTATCGTTATCAACTCTGCATCTTTTGGCTTCAACATTATGAATATGTGTGTCACTACTATCGAGATTTAATAAGAATAGACCACTCTTCAAGGGTGCATGACCATAAAAGATATTACTCATATAAATAGAACAACCATTATTCTCTGATTTAAATGAATAACCGTCTCGCATCAAACAAGATCCAGATATAATGTTCATGCTCAACGTTGGCACCAAATAACAATTATTTAGGTCTAATACTAATCCCGAAGGTAGATGTAGAGGTAGCGTGCCGACTGTGATTACATCAACTTTGGAACCATTTCCCACGCGCATCGTCACCTCGTCCTTAGCCAATCTTCGCTTAATCCGTAGTCCCTGTTTTGAGTTGCAAATATTAGCAACAAAACCAGTATCAAATACCCAGGTGCTACTGCGAGCATTAGTAAGGTACACATCAATAACATGTATATCATATATACCTTTGTTCACCTTGCCATCCTTCTTATCTGCCAAATACTTGGGGCAGTTCCGCTTCCAGTGACCAGTCTGCTTGCAGTAGAAGCACTCAGTTTCAGGCTTAGGTCCAGATTTGGGTTTCTTCTCCTGAGTAGCAACTTGCTTGCTGTTCTTTTTGAAGTTCCCTTCTTCTTCCCTTTGCCCTTTTTCTTGAAACTAGTGGTCTTGTTGACCATCAACACTTGATGCTCCTTCTTGATTTCTACCTCCGCAGCTTTCAGCATTGCGAAGAGCTCGAGAATTGTCTTATTCATCCCTTGCATATTATAGTTCATCACGAAGCTCTTGTAGCTAGGTGGAAGTGATTGGAGAATTCTGTCAATGACGCAATCATCTGGAAGATTAACTCCCAATTGAATCAAGTGATTATTATTCAGACATTTTGAGTATATGCTCACTGACAGAACTGTTCTCCTCCATCTTGCAGCTATAGAACTTATTGGAGACTTCATATCTCTCAATCCGGGCATTTGCTTGAAATATTAACTTCAACTCCAGGAACATCTCATATGCTCCATGACGTTCAAAACGTCGTTGAAGTCCCGATTCTAAGCCGTAAAGCATGGCACACTGAACTATCGAGTAGTCATCAGCTTTGCTCTACTAGACGTTCATAACACCTGGTGTTGCTTTAGCAGCAGGCCTGGTACCCAGCGGTGCTTCTAGGACATAATTCTTCTGTGCAGCAATGAGGATAATCCTCAAGTTACGGACCCAGTCCGTGTAATTGCTACCATCATATTTCAACTTTGCTTTCTCAAGGAACGCATTAAAATTCAACGTGCAGCAATGAGGATAATCCTCAAGTTACGGACCCAGCCGTGTAATTGCTACCATCATATTTCAACTTTGCTTTCTCAAGGAACGCATTAAAATTCAACGGAACAACAACACGGGCCATCTATCTACAATCAAACATAAACAAGCAAGATACTATCAGGTACTAAGTTCATGATAAATTTAAGTTCAATTAATCATATTACTAAAGAACTCCCACTTAGATAGACATCCCTCTAATCCTCTAAGTGATCACGTGATCCAAATCAACTAAACCATGTCCGATCATCACGTGAGATGGAGTAGTTTCATTGGTGAACATCACTATGTTGATCATATCTACTATATGATTCACGCTCGACCTTTCGGTCTTCGTGTTCCGAGGCCATATCTGTATATGCTTGGCTCGTCAAGTATAACCTGAGTATTCTGTGTGTGCAACTGTTTTGCACCCGTTGTATTTGAACGTAGAGCCTATCACACCCGATCATCACATGGTGTCTCAGCATGAAGAACTTTCGCAACGGTGCATACTCAGGGAGAACACTTCTTGATAATTAGTGAGAGATCATCTTAAAATGCTACCATCAATCAAAGCAAGATAAGATGCATAAAAGATAAACATCACATGCAATCAATATAAGTGATATGATATGGCCATCATCATCTTGTGCTTGTGATCTCCATCTTCGAAGCACCGTCATGATCACCATCGTCACCGGCGCGACACCTTGATCACCATCGTAGCATCGTTGTCGTCTCGCCAATCTTATGTTTCCACGACTATCGCTACCGCTTAGTGATAAAGTAAAGCATTACAGCGCAATTGCATTGCATACAATAAAGCGACAACCATATGGCTCCTGCCAGTTGCCGATAACTCGGTTACAAAACATGATCATCTCATACAATAAAATTTAGCATCATGTCTTGACCATATCACATCACAACATGCCCTGCAAAAACAAGTTAGACGTCCTCTACTTTGTTGTTGAAAGTTTTACGTGGCTGCTACGGGCTTAAGCAAGAACCAATCTTACCTACGCATCAAAACCACAATGATAGTTTGTCAAGTTGGTGCTGTTTTAACCTTCGCAAGGACCGAGTGTAGCCACACTCGGTTCAACTAAAGTTGGAGAAACTGACACCCGCCAGCCACCTGTGTGTAAAGCACGTCGGTAGAACCAGTCTCGCGTAAGCGTACGCGTAATGTCGGTCTGGGCCGCTTCATCCAACAATACCGCCGAACCAAAGTATGAGATGCTGGTAAGCAGTATGACTTATATCGCCCACAACTCACTTGTGTTCTACTTGTGCATATAACATCAACACATAAAACCTAGGCTCGGATGCCACTGTTGGGGAACGTAGTAATTTCAAAAAATTTCCTACACACACGCAAGATCATGGTGATGCATAGCAACGAGAGGGGAGAGTGTTGTCTACGTACCCTCGTAGACCGAAAGCGGAAGCGTTATGACAATGCAGTTGATGTAGTCGTACGTCTTCACGGCCCGACCGATCAAGCACCGAAACTACGACACCTCCGAGTTCTAGCACACGTTCAGCTCGATGACGATCCCCGGACTCCGATCCAGCAAAGCGACGGGGAAGAGTTCCGTCAGCACGACGGCGTGGTGATGATATTGATGTTCTACTGTCGCAGAGCTTCGCCTAAGCACTACTACAATATTATCGAGGACTATGGTGGAAGGGGGCACCGCACACGGCTAAGAAAATGATCACGAGGATCAACTTATGTGTCTAGAGGTGCCCCCCTGCCCCCATATATAAAGGAGCAAGGGGGGTGCAGCCGGCCCTAGGAGGAGGCGCGCAGGAGGAGTCCTACTCCTACCGGGAGTAGGGCTCCCCCCTTTCCCTAGTTGGATTAGGACTTGGGGGGAAGGAGGAGAGGGAAGAAAGGAAAAGGGGGGGGGGGCGCCGCCCCCCTCCTTGTCCAATTCGGACTGGGGGGGAGGGGCGCGCAGCAGCACCTAGGCCTCCTCTCCTCTTCCTCCACTAGGCCCATTAAGGCCCATTAGGTTATCGGGGGGTTCCGGTAGCCTCCCCGTACTCCGGTAAAATGCCGATTTCACCCGGAACACTTCCGATGTCCAAACATAGGCTTCCAATATATCAATCTTTATGTCTCGACCATTTCGAGACTCCTCGTCATGTCCGTGATCACATCCGGGACTCCGAACAAACTTCGGTACATCAAAATATATAAACTCATATTGAAACTGTCATCGTAACGTTAAGCGTGTGGACCCTACGGGTTCGAGAACAATGTAGACATGACCGAGACACATCTCCGGTCAATAACCAATAGCGGAACCTGGATGCTCATATTGGCTCCTACATATTCTACGAAGATCTTTATCGGTCAGACCGCATAACAACATACGTTGTTCCCTTTGTCATCGGTATGTTACTTACCCGAGATTCGATCGTCGGTATCTTAATACCTAGTTCAATCTCATTACCGGCAAGTCTCTTTACTCGTTCCGTAATACATCATCTCACAACTAACTCATTAGTTGTAATGCTTGCAAGGCTTATGTGATGTGTATCATCGAGAGGGCCCAGAGATACCTCTCCGACAATCGGAGTAACAAATCCTAATCTCGAAATACGCCAACCCAACATGTACCTTTGGAGACACCTGTAGAGCTCCTTTATAATCACCCAATTACGTTGTGACGTTTGGTAGCACACAAAGTGTTCCTCCGGCAAACGGGAGTTGCATAATCTCATAGTCATAGGAACATGCATAAGTCATGAAGAAAGCAATAGTAACATAGTAAACGATCGGGTGCTAAGCTAATGGAATGGGTCATGTCAATCACATCATTCTCCTAATGATGTGATCCCGTTAATCAAATGACAACACATGTCTATGGTTATGAAACATAACCATCTTTGATTAACGAGCTAGTCAAGTAGAGGCATACTAGTGACGTTTAGTTTGTCTATGTATTCACACAAGTATTATGTTTCCAGATAATACAATTCTAGCATGAATAATAAACATTTATCATGATATAAGGAAATAAATAATAACTTTATTATTGCCTCTAGGGCATATTTTCAGTTACTATCCTTTTACCACACTTGTGCTTCAAAGTAGCACCATGATCTTCATAGTAGAGAGTCTCTCATGTTATCACTTTCATATACTAGTGGGAATCTTTCATTATAAAACCTGGCTTGTATATTCGAATGATGGGCTTCCTCAAATTGCCCTAGGTCTTCATGAGCAAGCAAGTTGGATGCACACCCACTTAGTTTCTTTTTGAGCTTTCATATACTTATAGCTCTAGTGCATCCGTTGCATGGCAATCCCTACTCACTCACATTGATATCTATTGATGGGCATCTCCATAGCCTGTTGATACGCCTAGTTGATGTGAGACTATCTTCTCCCTTTTTGTCTTCTCCACAACCACCACTCTATTCCACCCATAGTGCTATATCCATGGCTCACGCTCATGTATTGCGTGAAAATTGAAAAAGTTTTGAGAATGTCAAAAGTATGAAACAATTGCTTGCACTACAAAAAAAAGACACATCCGTGACATTTTGGGCCGAACGAATTTTTTTCTGTCATACATATGACACTTCTATGACGATAATTGTGACAAAACCCGGTATCCTCATAGATGTGGTGGGCTCCTACTTCTATGACAAAAAATCATGACAGAAAATGGGCTTTTCGTCCTGGGCAGGCCGGAGACTCAGCTGCGTGACATTCTTTGGGCCATCCATGACGGAAAAAACCGTGGTAGAAGCGAGGGCGAAGAAAATTTCGGGGAGTTCCCGGTTACGGTGGGAGGTCGGGGGCCGAGCGATGCGCGTTTCTCTCTTACACGTACGCGCGTGTGTGCGAGGCGTTGGCTCTAACTGAACCCGAGCGAGGCGTTGGGCTCTAACTGAACCCGAGCAATTGCACTGCAGGCTATGCGTTACTGAACCCGAGCGATCGATCGATGGCTGTTAACTGAACCCGATCGAGCGAGTCCTTCGCTACTGCTGCTAACTGAAGCCGATCGATTGGATGAACAGTGAGCGTTGCCGGGGGGGGGGGGGTTGGATGAACAGTGAGCGGTGGCGTTGCCTCTGGATGAACAGGACCCCGTGGTGTGGTGGAGGGCTGGATGAACAGTAGACGGTGGAGGGGTGCCCGTGGAGGGGTGGTTGAATAGGACCCCGTGGTGTGGAGGGCTGGATGAACAGTAGACGGTGGAGGGGTGGTTGAACAGTAGCCGGTGGAGTAGCGCGCGATGGAGGCTGGAGGAGGTTGACGGTAGCCCGTGGAGGCTGGAGGAGGTCGACGGTTGTTGGGGATATTACTACTGGAGGTAAACCGGTTTTATGTAGCCGGGTTGACTCTTTGAAGATTAGAAGCCCATGAAGATGTAAAGATACTGGAGCTTTACGGAGGGCCCAAAGGCGGGTTACAGTCTATAAATGTAAACCGGCCTAGTCATGTAACTTGTATAGTAAGATAGAAAGAGAGAGGCCGAACCGGAAACGTTTATAATCCGGCTTCAGGACTCTGTAGCCCGGCGGGCGTCAACCTATGTATATAAAGGGACGACCCGGCCGCGGTTTAGGGACAGACAACAACAACTCGAGAGCCAGACAAAAGGGCTTCGCTCCCTGGCCTTCGAAACACTAGCAGTACCAATCACAACTAGACGTAGGCTTTTACCTTCATCGAAGGGGCCGAACTAGTATAAACTCCCGTGTCCCCTTGTCTGCTTTAACCCCTTTAAGCTAACCCGTTGCGATGGCTCCACGACTAAGTCCTTTCACAAGGACATCTGCCGTGACAAACCCACGACAGTTGGCGCCCACTGTGGGGCTATCGCACGATGGTTTTGAGTTCTTGAAGGGCAGCTTCGATGGACTCAAGGGATACGCTGTGGGCCGGATGACGAAGAGTCGCCGCGGCAAGCTCTACATCGACAACGCAGGATGGGGTCCCGAGGCTGATTCAATCGAATATGGGTACCGGGTCCCCTTTGGTGGGATTCACGTCTTCATCGGCAAGATCGGCGAACCGGCCCCCGAGCCGGACATCTGCACCGACATAATCGAAACGGCTCGGCGTGCAAGTTCTTCATCGGTTCAGCCCGAGGCAAGGCATGTTTTCGTAGGTGTCGTCCATGGATCGGGGTACGAGGACGGACCGGTGTCCGATGGAGAAACCGTAGTCTGCTCTGATGACGAGTCTTCTGGAGAAACCAAATCGCTTTACCAGTTGCAGGACGACCGGATTGAGGGAGGATCCGAGGGCAACAGTATTCCGGATTCCCCCGGTCTGCCAAACCGGGCCACCATCTTCATGGCCGGCACACAATCGATGCCTCATTCATCTACCGCCGCAGCAATGCTCTCCGGTTCAACGACGGCCACACCAGGAGGGGCAGGAAGCTCGGCGCCACCTCTGGCCCAAGTCTTGTCTGATTTGTTTGACGCTCTAGCAACATTGATGTCCATGGAGGTAGACTCAGCAGCCAGGGATCAACACGATGCGGAGATTGTAAAAGTGAAAGATCAGATAGCCCAGGCTAAAGCGGACCTGGCAGCAGAGAACGCCAGGATGGCTATGGAGCGGCCCGAGTTGGAAGCACAGGCTTACCGGATTAGACTCGATCAGAATGCTTCAGAGGAAGTCATGAGAAGAAGGCATCGATCATGTCTCCCGTCAGTTTATGAGCCGCAGAATCTTTTCAACACGCCAAGTGCAGGAGCTGGTAACCAACCCACGCTAAACCGGATGGGGGCGCTGGGAGCAGGAGCGCCGGTTCAGCCGCGCACGACGGACTTGCCTCGCCAGAACAACGATGTGCCATCAACACCGCCCGGGCATTATTCCAACCCGTTGGACAACATTGTGGCCGCCGCTTCATGCCTGGCGGCGCTCCCAACCGACGGCGAGTCACCAGTTGCAGTGGAAGCGCGTCGGGCCAGGGATCTCCTTCAGACAGCACTAAATCAATAGCAAGCATATTCACACAGCCGTGAGAGGATTCATTCCACTCCCCGTCCAAGCCGGAGTTATAGCAGACACGTGGAGGACGAACCGGCCGTGTCCAGTAGTGCACGTCGCCGAAATTCGCCACGAGGGAACAACCCGGCTGGGGGAGGTGCTAATGCGCAAGATGTTGTGGACCATGGCCGCGCACGTCGAGAGGCCGAGTTGACAGCTCAACACGGAGCACGACAGCATACTCCGGTTCACCCCACCGCCTCCGTGGAGCCAGGGGCAATGTTCAGTTCCTTAGGGGTACCGTGTTTAACTCCCTCTTTGCGTAATGTGCGACTACCCAAGGATTTCAAGGGACCTCGTAAGGTGCCAAACTACACCGCCGATTTGCAGCCAGAGGCGTGGGTGGAGAGCTATGAGATGGAAATGGAGATGTTAGATGTGGATGAGGCGGTGTGTGCTAAATATTTCACCATGATGTTGGAAGGAACAACTCGCACTTGGTTGAAGAGCTTGCCGACCAACTCTATTGGATCATGGGCCGAACTGAAGCACCAGTTTATCCAGAACTTCAAGGATACATGTAAGCAGCCAATGTCAATTGTAGATCTGGCCGCTTGTGTCCAAGAGGAAGGGGAGTCCATGATCCATTGGGTCAAACGGGTCTCGGCGATTTTGCATTCATCAGATTGTATCAATGCAGACACCGCAGTGTTAACGTTAGAGGGCAATTGCCGTTTCAAACCGTTGAAACAGAAGTTGGGAAGGCTCAAACGTCACTGCAACGACATGTCAACCCTCATGGCCGCTTTGGTTAAATATGCCGATTCAGATAATACCAAGGATCCGGATTCAGAGGAGGACAAACCGGAGAAGGGTAAGAAGAGCGGCAATGCCAAAGGCCAACAACATAATCCGGCAGGCCATGGAAACGCTGGTAAGCGCAAGGTCGACAGTGGTTTGGACTTTGTCGCAAATACCAACGCGCAGGAGAATGGCCAGCGCTGTAAAGGCAAGCAGCCCCAGAGGGGTGGAGGTCCAGGCAACAATTTGGAGCGTTTGTTAAATCAGCCCTGTCCAAAGCATGGATTGAAGGAGAAACCGACATCACATCTCTGGAAAGATTGTTATATCATGCGGGATTTCAAGAATTCCAATATGTTCCAATATGACAGCGGCCCGCCCGGCGGTTCAGGAGGAGGTTTCTATGGGCCGGATTACGGAGGTGGTGGTTCCGGTTCAGGGTTTCCAGGCAATCAAACCGGACACGTCAATCAAGGACACCAAGGCAACCAGGAAGGTTACAACCATCAGGGGAGTCAGCAGCAACAACAGTCGGGTTATCAGAGCAATCCTAAACAGCTGAACAGCGGGCAATATCATGTCTTCACTACTAGTTTGTGCAAAAGTGATCAGAAGCTTTACAAAAGGGCAGTCAACTCTGTTGAGCCGGTAGTACCTCAGTATTTACGCTGGTCGGAGCAACCTATTTTGTGGAGTAGAGAGGATCACCCGCCCCGGGTTGATAATCCAGGTCATTTGGCCTTGGTGGTAGCGCCTCAAGTTGGGGGATACAAGTTCACTAAAGTGCTCATGGATGGGGGAAGTGGTATCAATATTTTGTATTATGATACATTCCGCCATATGGGGTTGACAGATAAGGATCTTAAACCGTCGAATACGGTATTTCATGGTGTGGTGCCTGGTAAGTCTGCATATCCTGTTGGTAAGATAGCTTTGGAGGTAGCTTTTGGAGATGACTACGATTCAAGGTCAGAAACATTGACATTTGAGGTGGTGAAGATCAAAAGTCCATACCATGCCTTGTTTGGGCGGCCGGTTTATGCTAAGTTTATGGCAAGGCCATGTTATGTTTACCTACAGCTTAAAATGCCAGGTCATAAGGGGACTATCACAGTACATGGAAGTAGAAAGATTGCTTTGGAGTGTGAAGAAGGCGATGCGGCTTATGCTAAGTCGGTTTGTGCCACGGAGGAGTTAAAATTCTATAAGGAGCAAGTTGATCCGGCAGACATGACCTCCTTAAAAAAGCCAACTACGGAACATGATCCAGCATTGAAGTTCAAATCAGCTACAGACACTAAGATGGTTGACATTGTCCCTGGCGATTCATCCAAACAGTTCAGCATCAGCGCTAACCTAGATCCCAAATAGGAAAGCGCGCTCATCGAGTTCATCCATGAGAATCGGGACATCTTTGCATGGAAACCTTCTGACATGCCAGGTGTACCGAGAGAACTCGCTGAGCACACACTCAACATTGATCCTAAATTCAAACCGGTCCGACAGTTCCTCCGCCGTTTCAACGAGGAAAGACGCAAGGCTATAGGTGAAGAGGTAGCCCGTTTGTTGGCTGCTGGGTTTATTGTTGAAGTTTTTCATCCAGAGTGGTTAGCCAATCCGGTGCTAGTTCTTAAGAAAAACGACACTTGGTGCATGTGTGTGGACTACACAGATTTAAACAAAGCTTGCCCTGCAGACCCCTTTGCTCTCCCTCGCATTGATCAGATAATTGATGCTATGACAGGTTGTGATCATTTGTGTTTTTTGGATGCTTACTCTGGTTATCATCAGATCAAAATGGCAGTTAAGGACCAGGAGAAGACAACCTTTATAACTCCCTTTGGAGCCTTCTGCTATGTTTCCATGCCCTTTGGACTCAAGAGTGCCCAGGCAACTTACCAGCGATGTGTTCAGAATTGCCTTCATAAGCAAATTGGGCGTAATGTTCATGCATATGTGGATGATATTGTGGTCAAATCCAGAAAGGAGGGGACATTGATAGATGATCTACGGGAAACCTTTGACAATCTCCGGGTTTACAAGATGATGCTCAATCCGGAGAAGTGTGTTTTCAGTGTCCCGGCAGGCAAGCTCTTAGGCTTTCTAGTTTCAAACAGAGGCATTGAGGCTAATCCAGAAAAGATCGCAGCAATTACGTCCTTGGCTAAACCGGCGTGTGTTAACGATGTGCAACATCTGGCCGGCCGGATTACAGCCTTGAGCCGGTTTATCAGCCGCCTCGGAGAGAAGGCCATCCCCTTATATCAGATGCTCAAGAAAACAGATAACTTTGTCTGGAGTGAGGCAACTGATAAGGCGTTTGAAGATCTGAAGAGGCAGCTAGTGGAACCGCCCGTGCTGGCAGCACCAATCGATAAAGAGCCATTATTATTATATGTGGCTGCTAATGCCCGGGCTGTCAGCGTAGCCATTGTGGTAGAGCGCAAGGAGCCCGGCAAAGAGTATCTAGTTCAATGGCCGGTTTATTATATCAGTGAGGTGCTCAACGGTGGAGATGAACAATATCCTGTGGAGTCCCGTTTTGCGGTACGCCACACCCCTCCCGATGAACAGGACCCCCGTTTCGACCGTAGGAGGTCCGTTTTTTCCGTTTTGCGGTACGCCACACCCCTCCTGATCAACAGGACCCCCGTTTCGACCGTAGGAGGTCCGTTTCCTTCGTTTTGCAGTACGCCACACCCCTCCCGATCAACAGGACCCCCCTTTCGACCGTAGGAGGTCCGTTTCCTCCATTCTGCGGTACGCCAGGCCTCGTTTCCATCGCCTGTTCCGTCCAAGCCCTCCCGATGAACACGACCACGCATTCCGTTCTGACCCAGCCAGTTGGCTCCCACGCGTTCCGTTGCCTCCCGATGAACATGACGCATTCCGTTGCCTCCCGATGAACACGACGCATTCCGTTGCCTGCCCATGAACACGACGCATTCCGTTGCCTCCCCATGAGCACGATGACGACGTTGTTTCTCCGTTCCGACCCAGCCATGTACATGAGCCCTGGCCGTACGTATGCGCGAGTAGGCGTTCGAGACCCCGCCCGTATGTACACATACGTGGCCGTATTTTTTTCTTGCACCCTGGCCACTGTATGTATGTGTACATGCTACGTGCGCGCCTCTACTACGACACGTGCGCACCTCTACTATGACACGTGCGCGCCTCTACATCGACCAGTATGTACGTACACGTTCGCGACCAGAATAACAACGCTACGTACGCTTCGACCAAGTGGGTCCCGACTGTCAGACACTTCCTTGCCTGCGAAGATGTAGCTGGTGGGTCCCAGCAGTCAGAGGGGGCGAATCGTTTTTTTGCCCAGACGCACTTCCTTGCATGCGGAGGTGTAGCTGCTGGGTCCCAGCAGTCAGGGGGTGAATCATTTTTTTGCCCGGACGCAATTCCTTGCGTGCGAAGGTGTAGCTGCTGGGTCCCAGCAGTCGGGGGGCGAATCATTTTTTCCAGACGCACTTCTTTGCGTGTGAAGATGTAGCTGGTGGGTCCCAGCAGTCAGGGGGGCGAATCGTTTTTTCCGGACGCACTTCCTTGCGTGCGAAGATGTAGCTCGTGGGTCCCAACAGTCAGGGAGCGAATCATTTTTTTCGCGAAATATGGTGGCCCGTCCGGTGGGTCCCCGTTGTCAGGTGGAGGAATAATTATTTTGCGCGTAATAAAGGAGGCACTTCCTTGCAGCTGCCGTGGACCCAGCTGTCAGCCTCTCCACGTACAGTCCACATCTGATGGAAGTCGTTCCTTGACCATGTTGACCACGCCGCGCCGAGAGCACCAGGGCGATGGAGGACGGCGAGGCCTAGGAAGGGGACGACGCGGAGCCGGGGAAGATGCGGCAGTGGATGCACACGCGGAGAGGAGTACGAGGGTTCACTGGTTCGGCTGCGCTGCCGTCGCCGCAGAATAATAGGGGGTGTGGGTGAGTCGAGGGATGGCCTGGCTAGCGGTGGGAGCAGTAGGTGGCGGTGAGGCCTCCGCGGCAGCACAGCCGGCCACGGGAGGCAGGAGCAGGCGGCACGACCGGCGCTGCTTTGGGCGGCTGGAGCAAAAGAAGACTAGAGGTTGAAGAAGCACGACGGTCGTTGGATGGACATCGTACGGTCACTGCAGCTAGAATCGTTTATATTGACTAAGTTGACAAAGCCCTTGGTACGTCAACTTAGTAGGCCCACAGGTCAGCTTCTGAAATGGTGTGCCCCAGATGTCAGTGGGAGGAATCATTTTTTGGGTGGGTGAAGCTAGAATATCCGAGATTGAAGAAGAAGCACAGCATCCGTTGGATGGACATCCAACGGCCACTGCTACTAGAACCATGTGTTGACTATAAGTTGACAAAGCCTTGCATACGCATCAACTCTGTTTTTTTGGGGACACGTCAACTTAGTAAGGCCAGAAGTGTGTGGCAGAGAACTTATAGCCCATTTGAGATTTGTAAAAATGTGTAGCCCATTTTTGAATTCTAATGGAATTTACTATAGCCCATTTACAGTTTGTTAAAAGTACAACCCATTTCAACCAACCGTTCAAAACAGAATCCAATAAAATTTCCCACATTTGATGGGATCCGAAATATATTTATCCCGAAATTTCTAGTCAGATTAAATACAATTTCAATATAAATTTATATTACGTAAAAATCCAATGAAACATTGTGCTCGCAACAATTAATGAAAATAAAATTTTCAATATCCAAAAATAATATTTTATAAAGTAATCACGTGTTTGGTGCATTTTTTATAGTTACTGCCCAGTTTTTATAATTACATCCCATTTATTATTTCTTAAAGCATATTTTCTTGTTAAGCCTAATGCATCCCTCCTAGGAAAGATTTACAGCCATTTTCAGCTTGAAAAAAATTAATATCTGGGCTGGATATCTGGCCTGGGCTAGACGGGCCACAGCCTGTCTAGTTAATCCCTGCAGCGATGTTTTCGTTGTTGTTCAGAGGAGAAAAATTAATATCTGGGATAAACATCGAAAAACTCTACAGTGCTCACACCTCAAAAACACAAATACTGCTCGAGCTACTTGGTCCCAGCTGTCGGCCGGTTCTTGTGCAATTCTCTCATTTATTGACTACTCCCTCCTTTCCGGTTTATAAGGCTCAATTCAAAAATCTCACCAACCAAGGTAGATGATGAGTGGTGGAATATTTTTTGTAGTTTACAAAAGCACCCGGTTAATTCTCTTGTTTTCCTCAAAAAATTATGTTTATGAATGCATTAATTGCAATGCATGCATGCATAAAGTGCATACATTGGTCAGTTTTCTCTTAATACTTGCATGCAATGATTTAATGCACCTTGAACTCTGAACATGTGATGGGGAACAACCAAATTGAGCCTTATAAAATGGAAAAACTAAAATTTTGAGATAAGCCCTATAAACTGGAAAGGAGGGAGTACTACATAGGTTGACAATGGTGTGGGACCGTGATGTCAGGAAACCAGGAGGATGCAAAATAAATTATAGTTATATATATATATATATATGTGTGTGTGTGTGTGTGTGTGTGTGTGTGTAATAAGGAGGCAGTTGCGTACGTGAGGCTATGGACCTGGTGGGTCCCCATTGTCATCCTCTCCAAGTAAAGTCATCTCCTCGCCCGCGCGCGCTTTCCGCCCGAAACAGTCAGCGCCGCCCTCCCGCTTCCCGGTGCAGGCGATTGCTCCGCCTTCAAACGACACAAGTGTCGTCCGTCCGTTCATCTGCCGCCCACATTAATGATACGCGGTTGACGAGGCGGCTACTCCAGTGCCACACGTCTGTCCCTCCGCCCGCCCACCATTGCTATATAAACTGCTGCGCCGGCCATAGCCGCAGTCATCCGCATCCGTTCCCTTTCTCCTGTCCACACCACTACTGCCCACCATGGCTTCCTCGCGCTCCAGTGCTCTTCGGGACGGGCGAACGACGGACCACAAGGAGATGGCAGCCATTGCTGCCGACCGGCTGGCCGACAGGCAGCCGGAGGACGACGACGTCCTAATGGAGAACATGGTAGTCGACGATCTGGCGCCAACCCCCTCCTCCGCGCCATCCTCGTCGGTGCATTGCACCATGACCATCGGCGAGGCCCGTGCCCAATATATGGACAGGGTGAGGCAGATGCGTGAGGAGCAGTTCCGGGAGGCGCAGGCCGACACCGTCTACAACCACCATCTCCTCGAGGAGCACCTGCAGGGGGAGGAGAAGATTGCCGCGGAGCGGGCGGAGTAGGAGGCGCTGCTCGACTCGTAGCGCTCCGCCCGCAAGGGCCGCCTTGAGCGCTGGCGGTACCGCATGCAGGTGGCGGAGGCTGCGGGCGCCTACAAAGAGGCTAGCAAAGAGGGCGATGAAGTGGGCGAGGTGCTGCTTGGTGAGACCGAGGACGAGGCAGAGGACAATGCCGGCTCCGACGAGTCCCCGCTCCACTGGCATCGACGAGGCCCTGCTCCGCTGAGGCTCCGCAGTGCCAACAACGAGGCAGAGGACACTGCCGGCTCCGCCGAGGCCCCGCCCCGCCAACAACGAGGCAGAGGACACCGCCGGCTCGGCCGAGGCCCCGCCCCGCCAACAACGAGGCAGGGGACATCGCCGGCTCGGCTGAGGCCCCGCCCCGCTGCCAACGAGGCCACGCCACACAGAAAACAAGGAAGAGTAGAACACAGTAGGTCGCCGCCGCTTGGGTCCAAGTAAGGCCACTGCTGCTACCCTCTAGTTGAAGCCAAGCTATGCGGGTTGACCATTGACGGCCGGTTAGCTTCTTGGCGGTGACGTGGAGTCAGAGAGGTACGCTAGAGAAGAACGCCACTTCTACTTAACTGCTGGTGCAGTTGGCTGACTGACACGTGGGCTCAACAGGCCACATGTCAGTTACGCAACTGCACCTGCAGTTAAGTCACTGAAGCTTCTGTTCGGCTCAGCGGGACACAGGTGGGTAGCTTCGGTTAATTAATTATACCTCCAGCGCACCCCTTTTTAGTTGAAGAATGTATGAAATGTAATGAAATCCGGCATGTTTATATGAAACCCGACCGTGTCTGAATGAATTTATTTCGATTAGTTTGAATTCCTGTATCACTGGCATTGGATGAGCATGCAAAACAATACGTACTAGCATTATTCCCAGGGTGATCACCTCGTCTGCAGCAGTTTCACATGTACTCCCTCCGATCCTTTCTAGTCTGCATACAAGTTTTGTCTGCAGTCAAAGTATCTCTACTTTGACCAATCTTATACCAAAAAGTATGCACTTTCACAATGTGCGAAGTAAAAAGGAACAGAAGGAGTACAAAGAGTTTGAGTAGCTTTTTAGCGTTTCTGTACATTGCAATCAAACACACAGGCCTGGCAATTCATAGAGAACATTCAAAACAATCGATGATTATGCATCTCAGTGACTCACATGTCAGAGGCAATATTTACTTCACAACTAAAGAATAAAGAAAAAATTGATCGACGTCGCTGACAGCAAAGGGCGTCCCATTCGAAAATATCAAACACATGTCTTGCTAAAATCAATGATCAAAATTTGACAAGGTTGTCCCATTCCAAAATATCAAATGCCTACGATTGTGGAATGGGCAGGGTTTGCCATCAGTTCGGACATTGACATGGCACCTCGTGCTAAATAAACCAGCTGTTCTTTTTGTGCAGTTCCACCAAAATCAACCAAATTCACGCGTAGCTTGTATGATTTCGCCCTTATATGTTGCAACGCCTTGAACTTATCCGCACCTCCTTTCTTGTGGTGGAAATGAATGATTCGATGTATTCATGAACATTTTGTGCAGTTCCAATTGAAATCAAGCTGAGCACCCCTGTTTGCACAAATACAAAAAAGTGATTAGTATAAAGCAAACTGTACTATGAATTGACAGTTTCAACAGGCACATACATGGGCCATGTAGAGCACACTTTTAGAAAAATGGAACTCACCAGAAAGAATCCTAGAACAACATTGTACTCGCGCATCACAGCAAAAAGATGGAGATTTGTCAGTCCTTCGGAGCTAAATTTAGTTTGGTCTTGTGGGGAGTAATGTAACCATCCTTCAACTGCTCCTTCTGATGAGAAGATAGACAGGGCTTCTTCATCCTGGCATAATCGGAACTAGTCACTTCACGTACTCCATATTCTTCTTCAGAGGAAGATGATCCTGTTGTGCAAAGACAAGAGGACTACTAAATGCTAGCATCCCTGTTTGCTCGAAAAAAGGAAAGGAAATATTTAAAACAGCACAGATGAAGCACTTCTCAAGGACAATACCACTTTTTCATTACATTATCTAAACAGTAGCACAACACCAATAGAGATGACAAAGCTCAATCATATGGATGAAATCAGTGGGCGAGTACCAACCTTTGTTAGGAGGCTTATTGTGTAGAGCATACAGATGAAGCACTTCTCCGGAACCATCTGTTGCTATCTACGGTGGTGGCCATGCTTACTATATACTCCTCGATTAGTTTAATGTTTCCAACATCTTCTTGTGCAGTTCCACTAAAATATATGGTATCTTCAAAGAAGATCCCTGTTTGCACAAGTTGAGATAATTACATATTACATTAAGAGTGGCATCAAATCAGTGGCAAAACAATTGCTCGTTCCAGCCATAGCAAGAAATTAAGATGCAAAACTATATCATTACTTGTGTCATCACAGTTCCAGTGCTTCATTACAGCACCGGGAGTTGATTTTTGTTTTTCTTCCGCTTGTTCTTCCCCTTCATCACTTGGTTCAATAACAGACAAGATTCGCCTTCAATGTAAGATTTGGCATGTCAATTAGGGAGCACAAGTATAGTACTAAACTTAATTTTCTGCTGAAAGTGGCAAAATACAGGCTAGCAGTTGTGAAATATCCTTATCTTACCTCAATGGGATATTACGGTGCACATATAGATTGGAAGTCTTGTCTCCATTTATGCAGTTCACTAAAATCAAGCAACATTATTGTACAAGTAGCACAACATATGAAAGCACACTGCAAAATCATGTGAAAGAAGGCTAGTACTGACCTCTCATGATGCGGAATTCAAACAACTCATAAGAAGAAGATCTGAACCAAATTCGCCTTAACGGATAGGAAGTAAGATCTCCTCTTGTGCAGTTCCACTAAGATCAAGCAATCAAGCAACGTTGTCGGTGTGACATTTTGGTTGAATTGCACAAAACACTCTTAAAACAAAAGCGTTTTGTGCAGTGGAACAAAAGGTCACAATGGCAATGAGGTGAAGTAGATAACCCTATTTACACAGAGGTGCAAAGGAAACAATTAGTGGTCAATAACGATGGATGACACAAAAGCCAACAAAAAGAAGCATCTACCTTATCTAAATGGGAAAGAAAGCAAGACAGTAGCATTTCTAAAACGGTGGCATTGATTAATATTAACATAGAGATTATATTAACAATAAAATTCGTTAAACATGTAATTTGCTTTTAACTGTGGCATTGCATCAATTTTCCAGCGGCATTATTAGAGGGTGTTTGTTTACAGGGACATTTTGGTGTAGGGACTAAAAAAACTCCATGTCAGTCCCATCTAAACCAAATAGGAGGGACTTTTAGGGAATAAAAGTGGGCATTTGGGACTAAAGAAAGAAGACCCCGAGGGAGTCTTTTTGGGACTTTTTCCAACAGTTGCCCCTGCCACACATTGCACCTTGTCTCTATTAGTTCATTACTAGGGGTAACATGGTCTTTTAGCATGTCATTTAATAACCTCTAGTCCATGTTTAGTCCCTGGAACCAAGCAGGTAGGGACTAGGTAGTTTTTAACCAAACAGGGCCTTAGATTAACAACAGCTAATGAGTTGCATGGGACAGTGGACGCACCAGCAGCATGTACATCTACCGATGTACTGTGGTCATGCATAGTCTGTTGCAATAAAGAACAAACAACCAAGGAGCATATTTGTGTTGGTCCCAGTTTTGTTATCTTTAGACACCTCTCCCTATGTGAGCGCAGCAAATCTAGTCCTGCTCAAACTCTACAGTCTTGTCCCTTCCTTTCCTTTTTGAACTAGTAATTTTGCCCCTTCCTTTCCTCTTTGAACCACGTCCTAGATTTATGCGATACAACTTTCCCCACTACTTTCCCCCATTCCTTTCCTCTTTGAACCACGTCCTAGATTCATGCTATACAACTTTCCCCCTTCATTTCCTCTTTGAACCACGTCCTAGATTCATGCTATATACAACTTTTCCCACTACTTTCCCCCACTCCTTTCCTCTTTGAACCACGTCCTAGATTCATGGTATACATGCAACTAGAGCAATGCATGTGGAGTAAGTAAATTATAACTTAAGATTCTTGGGGCATGGTTCGGTGGGCGACGAGACAACGGCGAAGAAGAAGGGGTCGGAGGCCCTCCCGCGCCGCCGCTGGGTGGAAAGTGAACAGCTGCGCCGGTAGTCCCTCGCCAACGACGACAACGTTAAGCCTCCTTCCCTTCCTGGCGGACGAATCCTGCCGGGTCTTTGAGCAGCAGTGAGGGGAGAGAGAGGCCAACGAAGTCTTGTTTAGATCTGGAGAGGGCGAGAGAGTGTGAAGAGAGAAACTACTCCCTCCGTTCCAAATTACTCGTCGAAGAAATGGATGTATCTAGAACTAAAATAAATCTAGATACATCCATACCTGCGACAAGTAATTCAGAACGGAGGGAGAGGGTGAGAGAGTGTGAAGAGAGCAACTACAAGCGCCGAGGCTCCAGCGTGTATATATATACTAGAGAGAGAGTGTGAAGCATGCAAACCCTAGAAAACATTTTGACCAGTCAAAGAATCCTCTTGGCACAAATTATGCTGAAGTGTAGTTATCAAACCCGAGACCTCAAGTTAGAAGGTGCAACGGGACCAAGGTGCGTGCGCGCGCGCGCGTGTTTGTGTGTGTTTAATAGCATGTGTGTGTTAGAGAGAGCGACAGATCGACCTACTCCTACAGAGAGATGTTGTGTAGTGTACGATTTTAGCCGCGAAGAGTCGGTGCATCCTCTCATTTCCGGGCGTGTCCGGTAGGGACATGCGAACAGCTGCCATGCCCGCTCCTGACCAGCCCGGTCCACCCAAAGCCCCTCCATCGCCCGCGCGCGCTTCTCGCCCAAAACGGTCAGCACCGCTCCAAAGAATCGGTGCCACATTCATGCCCGGGCAGAGCGGACGCGACCTCTCACTGGCGCAAGAGTGATGGTTACTTCTGGGTCTATGTGATTTGGCGGCTCATTGGTCTTTATTATTGACGTGGTAGGACTGCTGGATGTCCCACGCTTTCGGTGAAAGGAGGTACTAGTACTAGATTACAATTTTCCCCATTCTTACAGCGGAGGCGTGCAAGAGCAGTGAAAACACGCAGGCTCAATGATTACATGGCCCACCTCACACTATCACCGTGCGACACCTAACTCTTTACATAGTACTCCCTCCGTTCCTAAATATTACTAGATGAGTCCCCGCGTGTTGCCGCGGAACAGCGGTATATCTCTCTGTGCAAAATTATCGATTTCATAGAACTAAAAAAAACTCTATAACCGCATGACAAATGTAGTAGCCAAACTAAATAAACTCCCATCATTATTTAGATCATCCCACGTAAGGAAAAAAGATCAGCCAACTCCTACTGCATAATGGGATTATATTTTTCTTTTTGACATGTTAATGGGACTTAAAAGCTCACTTACATGCATGCTACCGGTGCATGCTTGCATGCAGACATGTTGATGTGATTTAAAACCCACTCACATGCATGTGCCACGGTATTTCTGCATGCTTGCATGTGGCTTAGTGCGGAGCCTCTCAACGTCTAGATCAGACGGCTATTATGGACTGATTTACTTCATCTAACGGCTACATCAATTTTGATGAAGTGGCTCAAGGAGAGGATAGAGAATTCCTAGTAGTGGGGGCTAGCTATTACTAGTAGATAAGTCTTTGTAGAGATTCCACTACATACGGAACAAAATGAATGAATCTACACTTAAAGTGCATCTATATACATCCGCATGTGGTTCATGGTGAAATCTCTATAAAGACTTATATTTAGGAACGGGGGAGGCGGCGTACTAAGCAAGCTTCTCCTCGTTCTGCAAGTTGACGGGACACATCAAAAGTACTCCAGTGTATAGAGCCTTGCCTCTAAGGTAGGCCCCACATGGTTTGCCTCTTTTTTAACATAACACGTCAAGTCACAATTTGTTTGTTCACCCGTGGTAGACGATCCTCCCTCCACCAAGTGGACAACCAGTACACGTGCCAAATTACCACGTGGGCTGCCTTTTTCATACAAAAATGAGCTCCACAGTGTACCCGCACGGGTGTGGTTGGGAAAGAGACGGGAGTACGTGCATCATGCATGCACGTCTTCTCTTCGTGCACGTCCCCCACCTACGTGGGTGTGTGTGAGAGATACAAACCGCGTTAGTGAGTGTTTTTTATTTTGGGGTGGGGTGGGGTGGGGGTTGATTTCGTGAATTATTTGTGGGAATATGTGTTGATGACATATCAAACAAAATTTTGCATGCAATGTGTGTGAAATGGAGGCCTATCCATATCATACATAGAGGGTCGGGCAATCCACGAGAAGAGAGGGAGGGGTCATAGCTATCAATAGAGTCGAAGAGAGGATCAAGTGGGTGGGTGCAAGATCGATGAAGAGAACCATCGAAATTGTGTGTGTGTGCAAGTCAAAGATATAGGGCGACTGGCCTAACGGAACGTTAGAGGGCACATGTCAAGTTTGTGTGTGGCAGGGAGACATGACTAGAGCGCTCGATGTATCAGTGTGTGTGGGGGGAGGGGGTGGGGGAGGGGTAGGCAGAGGCCAAACTATAGAGGTAGAACGACTCGTATATGTGTTGAGAAGGAGAGACCCAGCTATGTCTTGAGGGAGATCGATCGACATCCATACATAACTGAAGGACGGGAAATATGATGAGACGGAGAGAGAGAGAGGAGAGAGAGAGGGAGGGAGAGGGAGGGATAGGGGAAGAGTGTTGGATGGGTGACGGAGTTGCTTCTCAAAGATGGTGGGAGAGGCGTACTAGACAAACTGAGGGTGGAACTGCAATGTTATCAATAAGAGTGGGGATGTGTTTCTGTGTGTGCGTGTGCGTGATAGATCTGTCGGGACGCATACATGGATGGTGAAGGGGAACCATGTGTTTGGTAAGCAAACCTAACTAGATCGGTAGATCAATTGTTGTTTGTCGGGGGAAGGGAGAGACACAACTAATGAGGTAGATCGATTGACGTGTGGGTAAAAATGAGTTATAAGGACCTAGCTAGCTATATGTATAGCGAGAGATCGGTCGGTGTACGTCCATTTGTTAGAGGGAAATAAGGACCAGCGAGACGGATAGACAGAGAGAATGGAGCTAGGAGGTGGTGCGAGAGGCCCAACTACTAGCTAGATACGGGGAGGAGTGTGCGGTTGTCAGATCGACGAAAAGAGGGGCGAGAGTTTACACGTGTGTCTGACCGTATGAGAGACATGAGGCAAGGACACATAAAGGAGGAGATTGAAGGTGTGTGTGTATGTTGTAGGAAGGCATCGCTGGAGAGGTTTATCGATCGGTGTGTGTCGGAAAGGAGTTGTGGAGACTCTGGGAGAACGACCTAAAGAAAAAAATGAATGTGCCCGGTGTATAGAATGCCGAGGGAGGGGGGGGGGCGAGGAGGGCGTGTGCATGCACGAGAGAAAGTTAGTGGTAGCTACAAAGGTTAGAGGATTGTCTGGGTGTAAGAGACTAACAAAGATCATAATTTGATATGAAAGCGGATTCATATATTTGAATAGGAGATCATAGTGTTTTAAACATTGCATGCATGAATATAGCGGTGATACACGTGCTGTGCACATGTTATACCATAATGTGATAATGCATGGCGTTTGCAACTCACAGCTAAATGCCGAAAAATCTAAACCATACTATACATCAAACAATCTCACATTTTATTTGAATTTGTGATAATGTGTGGCGTTTGCAGCTTACAACTAAATATCGAACAATCTAAACAATACTATATATCGAACATTCTCACATTTTATTTGAATTTGTGGTAATGTGTGGTGTTTGCAACTCACATCTAAATACTTGTAGGCGTAGGGGGGGGGACACCATACATAATGTGATAAACATGTTATACATATGAGACATGGTTTAGATTATGAAGATCTAGCTAGAGCTAGAAATGTAATGTGACTTGAAATCAAAATAAAGTGGATTCAAAAAATCTAGTTCGAGTTCATATAGTATACATAGTTCATATGTAACTCGAGACTAATCAAGTGGTGTGCTGTGAAGACAATACACAAACGATGGTTTAACTTGACAATAATGATGATTGTAGATCTTATTAAAACAGAGAAACGAATTCAAATGCTTTGACTTCACAACAATCATTACTATAGATCTTATTCAAATAGAGAAATGAATTCAAATTTAGTTCATATTGAAGCGGTAGTATATACGTTTGGAATGCACTAAAACATTCATTTGAGTAGTAGGTTGCATGCATTATACATGTAGCGAAATATTTTAATTGAACATAACATGAATTCAAAGTTTTGAATGACATTTGTAGTGCGCATTGATTTGGTACAGTACACGTTAGGCTTGTCCGGAAATTTCAACCCGCGCCTTGTTAGCCCAAAATATTTAAGATATATCTTTGTCTCGTTGTGCTCCGACAACTCCCTCCATCTCAACCCGCGCCTTGCTATTCCGAAATTACAACGCGCGCAAAAACTCCCACCTCCTGTGAAATCCTGACACGTGAAATGCCCGTGGTACCCCTGAACTGAAAGAACCGCCTCAAATTGGTGGGGGTACTTTCGTAACTTACCCCACATTACGGACAAGCGCGTCTCTAAGCCATGGTTACCCACTGCCATCCCATCCGCCCACCCATTCGTACACCGAGACCGCGAAAACCCACGACGAAACCCCACACCCTGCTCCGTCCGCCACCCAACCAGAGCCTCTTCCCCGACGACGTTGTCCACAGCAACACCTCGACGTCCCTCATCCACCGTACCGGATGAGGATCCATCGTCGATCTCATCGTCTCGCCGGTTCAGCCACCCCGTCCTCCACCTCTAAGGAGCTGCCCCGATGTTCCCCTCGTCTTTCGCGCCACCTCCATTCCCACACCGCCGTCTTCACCTGCACCACCGGAAGAGCATCATCATCACCGTTTCCTCGGATGAAGCTGTGGCCTAATTGGCGCCACCAAATAGGTTGTACACTAATCGCCACATTTTCTTCTTGATTCGATCTCACGATGCTGCCGGCGCTCGGTCCCGTGTCAACACGGCGCGGCTCCATCCACGGTAGCGTCGCCGGCCACTTCCTCCACGGCGTCGCTCCCTCGGCGGCGACGTCCACATCAGTAGGAGCTGCTGCTTTAGCTCTCGCTCGCGCTGCTTCTCTGCTCTTGCTCTCGGTCCCCTGCCTGGTCTGCTCTTGCTATTGCTCTTGCTCGCGCTTCTGCTCTCGCTCTTGCTCTTGCTTGCGATGCTGCTCCGATTTAGCTACACTTCAGTCGACTGAATCGACTTTTGGGTCAGTTGCTTTTCAGGGGGTGGGGGGGCTCGCTGGGGTGAAGGAAGAACCAGCCGCAGCGGGGAGGGGGGCTCGCCGGAGAGGTACCCCACTATCTATCTTAGGGTTCAGGATGGGGGCGGTGGTCGCCGGCGGTGGTCGCCGGCGGTGGCGGGGCGTTGCCGGGGTGGTGGCGTGGGGATCGACGGAGAAAAAGCTCGGCACGGGGGCCTAGAGGGATGGCCAGGGCGGCGGCGGACCGACGGTGGGGAGTGTTTTGGGGGCGGGCGGAGCGGCGCACCGCCGGTCGCGGGCGGCGGGGGGCTGCTGTTTGGCCAGTGGTGGCTGGCGGCTCAGGGGGGTGGAGGTTGAAGATGAACCGCATGCCCTTGATTTCGTATCCAACGGCTGCAAAATCGACTGACCAGAGATGAAAAAGTTAGTCGACCGACATGTGGCCTCACCTTGCTAGTGTGTTCAGTTTCGATAGCAAAATTCAGTTTCAACAATTAAGTTCAGTTTCGACAGTTAAGTTCAGAGATGAGCGGCTGATGTATTTTACATCTAGCACTTTGTGGTTATGTATTTTACGTCATGTATTGGAGACGCTATTAGAATTCCACTCAGGTTAACGTTGTTCGTTGTCTCTCTTGTCCTGCTTCAGCCTCGGCGTCGTACAACTCACCGGAGCTGCTCCAACGACGAAACCCTCCATCACAGCGGAGCAGTACCTTGGGCTCCATCTCCAGACGCCTAAGATCTTCTTCCCCTCCTCCGATAGCAAAGTCAGCCGGAGCATCCTCACTGGCCAACCCAATCACGCTGAGATCGACATGGCTTCGCCAAAGAGGTTGTACACTTGTGGCATCACTTTTTTACTCTACATGTTATATATAGTGTCCACTAAGCACACGGATTTGTTCCTTTAGTGTCTCCTTGAAAGAAAAAACATAGGAATTTTAATTTTCACTTGTCCTCCTTTTCAAATTCCTATTCATGAAGCACAAGACTAAGAGATAGTAGCATAATAGTATTATAACCATACATTTTCTTGTGGTTTGACTTAATCTCACCATGCTTCTTTGCATCCTGTGATCTTCCAATTGTTGTGAATCAAACACCCAGATTGGCAGAAATCCTGTGTTTTTAAATTCTCTGTTTTGCATGTGCATTCCTATCCTATTCCTGTCTATTTCCTATCCCTGCATTGTTGGAATCCTCCAATGTAATATCCCAAATTTTCAATTTGGAATGTTATACATTAGATCATCACTGCATATCATATTTTATTTGCTTTTGGTTTGATCCTAGAAATTCTACGCAACTCAAGGACCCTCGGAGAAAGTTGGGGATTTCCTTATTTTCATATTTGGGTTTTCTCAAATTTTGAAAATAGGATCATTTGATTTTAATTATTTTATCTTCAATTATTTCTATTATAAAAATATGAGAGAGGGAATAAAATGACTTTCCAAAAATAAAGAAATATTGAGGATTTAATAATAAAATCAATTAAGATTTTATTTTGGATTTATTGCTATTTTATTTGAATTTAGGGAAAAATGCATGTTTTCAAAATTGCATTTAGGCCCCAAATAAATGTGCATCTTGTCCGGCTTGATTTCAGAAGTCGGGGAAAATTTATTTCGGGATTTTTGGAGTCCGTTTAGTATTTCTTTTATTTTTTTCTGCGCGTAATTATTTAAAAAAACGCGCAACCGACTTAGGGCCGGTTTCGGCCAGGACTCTTTCGGGCCGGCCTTGAAAAGCCCGTGACCCCGAGCCCCAGCGTCGCCAGCCCGAGTCGCCCCAAACCCTAGCGCCGCCGCCGCCCGCTGCGCCGCCGCCGACCCCACCGCCCCAGAGCCGTCCCGCTGTCGCCGAGGTTGACCACCGCCACCGCCGCCGGTTTCCTCGAGAAAACCACCCGGTTTTCCGTTCGGTTTTTTTATTAGATCCGGTTCATTTTTTTCGGTTTAGTTTATTTACCGAGCGTTTGCTCGTTCGTTCGTTTTAACGAACGCGTTCACCGTTTAGTTCCAGAAAACGAACTTTCGGTCGTTAATCTGTTCGTTGTTTTTCTTTTTCTCGGATTTTCCGTGACTATTTCTGATCACGATTTCTTGTATGATTTACGTTCTAGTATAACTTTTCCCTCGTTTATCGGAATTAGGCGATTCAAGCGCCTGGAGTTTCGTCTCGAAACCCTCTTTCCGATTAACTAACTCAAAAAAGTTTTTGCTCCTGTAAAATTTGACCTAGATCCAGATTAGTAAACGAAGTTTCTTTCTTTCTGTGTTTGACTTTCATTGCTTCATTCGATTTGATTCTTTTTGCAAACCGGAGTTCTTAAGTTCAACTTTCTGGTTAGTTCTTTTATTTGAGTTTTACCTGTGCATTAGATGAGTACTTATTGTATGCTTGTTTGTTTGCGATAGAGTACCCGGAGTGCGCCGCTTGCTATTTCGGATCTCTAGGTTTTGCGGATCATCAGCAAGGCAAGTAACACTTTGATCATACCTCTTTACTACCCAGTTTTATTGCATTAGATCAATCCTCAAACATTGCATGATTAGGATCTAATTAAATTGTGGGTTTTGGGAAGTATATGAGGTAGTACCTATTTCCTGTTTTATTATCAAACCTTTGGGAGTTACTTCGACATTTTCGTATATTGCCATGCTATGCTAGTAGACGTGGATTGGGTGAGTGTATCCATGACAGATGTGAGATTGTTAAATTAATGGTTTAGTTAAGGTGGCAACTTAAACACACATCTGGGTGGATTGAGGCACCTGGGTAGTCCAGCGATTACCTGTTTTCTTTATGGACCGCCACCCAGGCTCAAAGGGATCATGAGATTATTCATACTAGAAACTTCCGTGTGCAGCCACAAGCTACTATGGGCTCTAGCATACTTGACTAAGTCGTGCGAACTCTTACAGTGGTAGACTAGCAGATGTAGGGGATGTAGGTTGGTACTGTCTACCCGATCGTAAGGTGCTAGCACTTCTGAAAGACTATGTCTTGGTCATACGTTTCTCAAACATCTTGTAGTGCGAGAATCCCAACGGAGGAGATCACGTCTTGTGGGGAAAAGTGCGCAAACCTCTGCAGAGTGTATAAACTAATCATGGTTAGCCGTGTCCCCGGTTATGGACGTCTTGGGTATCTAGTACTTGGATTATCATGCGAATCTCATCATGTTACTCTAATTAATATTGTTGGGTTTTAAAGATGATGCTTAATTGGGATTGAGAGGATGTCTATCTTCTCAATGTTTAACAACTACCATGATAGTTAAATAAAATTTATTCCTTTGTAGTAGGGAAAAATTGGCTTTACGCGAAACTGTAACCATAGAGCTTTCCACCAGCCAAATATGCATATAGTATAGCTGTTTCATTCCATTATTCTCTATGTGTTACCTTGCCAGCATATTCCATGTGCTGACCCGTTTTCGGGCTGCAACGTTAATGTTGCAGACTTTTCAGATGACGATTAAGGAGTTTTTAGGTCATGGTTCTATACTCAGTGATGCCGTTGGAGTTGATGGACTCACTTACCTTCCAAGCCTTCCGCTGTTATCGTTATTAGATGGCCTTAAGCCATATTTATTGTAATAAGCTCTCTTTTGAGACACTCGATGTAATAAGTGTGTGATTGCTACTCTGCTATAAATCCTCTGAGTACTGTGTGGTGTCAGCATTACTGATCCAGGGATGACACCGGAGCACAGAGATCAGACTGTTTGAGGTCTGGTCGCTACAGAGATGGTATCAGAGCACACGCTGACTGTAGGACACGACCACTAAGCTAAAGCCCTAGATCACTACTCATTCTTCTCATTTCTGACTCCTCATCTTTTCTACTCTTTTAGGATGGAGGATGCAAGGAACAAGTTTACACAACCGGATGAAGATACACCCTTTGGACGTCACTTGAAGGAAGTCTCTAGATACCTGAACATCGGAGTTCCAAGCTTCACCGGAACCTACAACGCCACTTTACCGGAAGGGGAGCGCTGGATGATTCAAGTTCAAGTTCCAGGAAGGACGTTCATGCCAGTCACTGAGCCCATAGAGTTTTCCTTTGATGCACCAACCTGGAGTCTAGGAAAGAGCATGGCAGCTCACATCATCATGGGATGTATTGGAGAAGTTTACCGCAATGATCTCAAGAATACTATCTATCAGATTTTTGGGCGCCGATATGAGCACCGGGAGATGATCAGCACCAAGAAGGATAGATCAATCGCAGCTTTTATCCAGGAGTTAAACCAGCACATTCGACGTCAGGAGAACCAGATGTGCGCAGACATGGTAGATCTAAAGATGGTGAGGACAAGAATCACGGAACTGGAGGAAGAACTCAAGGCTACACGTGAAGATTATGAGGAGGAAATCGTCGTGCTAGTGGAGAAGAATGATGACCTGATCAAGAAGATCAGAATATTTATGGGAGACCCTACACTAGTAGAAGAAGACGAAGAACCCAAGGAGATTCGCCCGGAAGACTACATCACCATCAACGACACCGACTCGGACCCAGACGATAGCGATGATGACTATGTTGATGAAGCTGGAGCAGATATCATGAAGTCTGCAACCGAAGAATATTTCTAGTAGACCACCACATCAGTAGTAGTATTCCCCCATGTAAATAGAGTAGTCCGAGCACTTTTGCGATAGTTAGACCGATTGTATGCCCTTGTTTGATTGAATGAAGTGATTGTTTGCTTTTGCCTCATGTGCATATGGGTAGTGTTTTCTCTCTAGACCTCTCTCTATTCTTAAATCTCATCTTTTCTAAACCCATCAGATGCCCCCGAGACATGACAATGGATTTGCATTTCCACCGGAGCTCACTCAGTTGGTCCAGCAGCATAATACGTTGATGCAGTTGCTAGTCCAGAATCAGAATCAGCGGAACAACAACAACAACAACCCGCCACCACCACCACCCCCTGTTGATCACTTAACCCGTTTTCTTAGGCTGAATCCACCGGTGTTCTCTAGTAGCACCAAGCCTATAGTAGCAGAATGATTGGCTCCGCAAGATTGGAAGGGAGTTAACCACTACAGGATGTACTCATGCTGAGAAGGTGCGCTTTGCCGCTCATTATTTTTATGGACCAGCAACATCTTGGTGGGAGAATTACACTGTCACCTACCCTATATCCACGGTGACATGGGATCAGTTTCAGCAGGCTTTCTGTACTGCCCATGTTTCAGTAGGAGCTATGACCATGAAGAAGCATGAGTTTTGCAACTTGCGCCAAGGAGGACGGACAGTTGGCCAGTATGTGGATGACTTTAGTAAGCTAGCACGTTATGCCCCAGATGACGTTGCTACGGATGCAGCTAAGCAGGAGAAGTTTCTGGAAGGACTGAATGATGAGTTGAGCATGCTGTTGATGGTAGCAAGCTTCAACAACTACCAGGAGTTGGTAGATCGTGCTCTTATGATTGAAGGGAAGCAGCAGCAGATTGAGAACCGCAAGAGGAAGTATGGACAAGGGAAGTACAATTCTGGAGCTCAGCAGAAGCCGCATTTTACCCCTAAACTGGGAGGACCTTTTCAGCATACACATGGAGGAGGAAGTTCGCATAATCATAATGGCCCCAAGAATGGTAACCGGAATGGAGGAAGCAACGGCCAGAATCGTACCAACCTAGGGATGGCAATGGGTAGGGTATGGGCGGGTATAACCTCCTTCTGCCCAAACCCATACCCACAGAAACTTTCTAAACCCACCCACTGCAATACCCATGGGCATAAATTGACACCCATGCCCATACCCATCGGGTATCCTACACCCAATGGGTACCCAGTGGATATAATGTGTAACATTTAAATTTTTAAAAGGTGGACAAATGAGTTTAAAAATTAAGTGATGATGGTTGAGCAGTATATCACTGCCACAGCCTCATCATGTGGGTGGCCCCTTGGGAGCATAAGGGAGTATGAGCGGCAGTTGGTGGAAGCCAACATAGTGGCAGGCAGTGGTGGGAATTGGGGATCACTTGATCGAGAGTTGGACGACAGTCCAATAGACAAGATTTGATATTTCAACTTTTTTGGGGGGATTTAGAGTTGGGCCGTAGGAGTTGGATGTTGACCAACATGACATAGGAGTTATTTTCATTTATTAATATTTTCTGGGTATCCATTGGGTTACCCATGGGCACAAGTTCATACCCATGCCCTACCCATACATTTTGCGGGTATGGATACCCATTACCCATGGGTACAAAATCTCTCCAAGTCTTGCCCATGCCCATTGTTTTCGGGTAGGGTACCCGCGGGTACCCATGCCCATGGGTAAAACTACCATCCCTATACCAACCCGTCAACACCCGCGAAGAGAGACCTGAGCCAAGTCACTTGCTTTAAGTGCCAGAAGACCGGAGATTATGCCAATGAATGTCCTGAATCCCAGAATGGAAATGGCAATGGAAGCTCTGGGAAGAAGCTGAACCCTTTCAATAGGGGACAGGTGAACCACGTTAACGTGGAGGAGGTTGAAGCTTAGCCAGATGCAGTAATAGGTAAGTTTTTGGTTAAGTCATTTACTGCACTCGTTCTTTTTGATACTGGTGCATCGCATTCATACATCTCAAGGGGATTTGTGGATAAGTATAAACTACCAACCCAAGCCCTTAGGTCACCCATGTTAGTAACCTCGCCTGGAGTAGAGTACATGGCTAGTCTATGGTGTGATCGGTTACCATTAAGGATTGGTAACTATGTATTTCCCTCGGACCTAATAGTATTGGAATCTCAAGGATTGGATGTGATATTAGGCATGGATTGGTTATCGAAGTATGAAGGGAACATTGAATGCGCTAGTAAGTCAATTATCCTTACGACGCCAGAAGGAAGAAGGATCAAGTATGTATCCTGTCATGTGCCGAAGAGGACTCAAGTAAATTCCTTATCAGGAGTTGTGCAGGAGGAAGTACCAGTGGTGAAGGATTTCCCTGACGTATTTCCTGAGGAGTTGCCAGGCATGCCACCGGATAGAGATATTGAGTTTTTGATTGAGCTTTTTCCAGGCACAGGGCCAATATCTAAGAGACCATACAGGATGCCCGCAAAAGATTTGGAGGAGATTAAGAAGCAGATTAAAGAGTTACTGGATAAAGGTTATATTCGCCCAAGTTCTTCGCCTTGGGGATCACCAGTACTTCTAGTAGAGAAAAAGGATGGATCGTTAAGGATGGTTGTTGATTATCGAGGATTGAATGAAGTAACAATCAAGAACAAGTGCCCACTACCGATGATCAATGATCTTTTTGATCGATTGGAAGGAGCTAAGGTATTTTCCAAGATCGATCTGCGATCAGGATACCATCAGTTGAAGGTTCGAGAACAGGATATACCTAAGACGACTTTTACCACCAAGTATGGGCTGTACGAGTATACCGTTATGTCATTTGGTCTGACTAACGCACCTTCCTATTTTATGAACATGATGAACAAAGTGTTTATGGAGTTTTTGGATAAGTTCGTCGTAGTGTTAATTGATGATATTCTGGTTTACTCGAAGAATGAAGAGGAGCATAAGGAGCATTTGCGTTTGGTACTTGAGAAGCTCAGAGAACATCAATAATATGCCCAGTTTAGCAAATCTGAGTTTTGGTTGAAGGAAGTTGGATTCTTCGGACACGTTATATCCGGAGAAGGTATAGCAGTAGATCCCACCAAGGTTGTCACTGTGACAAATTGGGAAGCACCAACAACAGTTGGAGAGATCCGGAGTTTTCTTGGACTTGCAGGATACTACCGGAGATTCATTGAAAATTTCTCGAAGATTGCGATGTCTATGATGGAGTTGTTGAAGAAGGATACTGATACATCTCCGTCGTACCTATAATTTTTGATTATTCCATGCCAATATTATTCAACCTTCATATACTTTTTGGCAACTTTTTTATATTATTTTTGGGACTAACATATTGATCCAGTGCCCAGTGCCAGTTCCTGTCTGTTGCATGTTTTTGGTTTCGCAGAATATCCATATCAAACAGAGTCCAAATAGGATAAAAACGGGCGGAGCCTATTTTTGGAAAATATGGAAAATTCGGAAGGAAAATCAACGCGAACTAGTGCCCGAGGTAGTCACGAGGCAGGGGGCGCCACCCCTAGGGCATGCCCCTACCCTCGTGAGCCCACCTTAAGGCAGTTGACGCTCTTCTTTTGCCGCAAGAAAGCTAATATTAGGAAAAAAATCACGGCGAAGGTTTCAGGCCAATCGGAGTTACGGGTCTCCATATATATACGAAACGGTGAAACAGAGCCAGAAGAGAACGCAGAAACAGAGAGAGACAGAGAGACAAATCCAATCTCGGAGGGGCTCTCTCCCCTCCCACGCCATGGAGGCCATGGACCAGAGGGGAAACCATTCTCCCATCTAGGGAGGAGGTCAAGGAAGAAGAAGAAGGAGGGAGGCTCTCTCCCCCTCGCTTCCAGTGGCACCGGAGTGCCACCGGGGGCCATCATCATCACCGCGATCTACACCAACACCCCTGCCATCTTCACCAACATCTCCATCACCTTCCCCCCCTCTATCTACAGCGGTACACTCTCCCGCAACCCGCTGTACCCTCTACTTGAACACGGTGATTTATGCTTCATATTATTATCAAATGATGTGTTGCCATCCTATGATGTCTGAGTAGATTTTCGTTGTCCTATCGGTGGTTGATGAATTGCTATGATTGATTTAATTTGCTTGTGGTTATGTTGCAATCCTTTGGTGCCCATCATATGATTGCGCGCGTGAATCACACCATAGGGTTAGTTGTATGTTGATAGGACTATGTATTGGAGGGCAAGAGTGACAGAAGCTTCAACCTAGCATAGAAATTGATGCATACGGGATTGAAGGGGGACCAATATATCTTAATGCTATGGTTGGGTTTTACCTTAATGAACATTAGTAGTTGCGGATGCTTGCTAATAGTTCCAATCATAAGTGCATAGAATTCCAAGTCAGGGATGACATGCTAGCAGTGGCCTCTCCCACATAATACTTGCTATCGGTCTAGTAAAGTAGTCAATTGCTTAGGGGCAATTTCGCAACTCCTACCACCACTTTTCCACACTCGCTATATTTACTTTATTGTTTCTTTATCTAAACAGCCCCTACTTTTTATTTACGTACTCTTTATTATCTTGCAAACATATCCAACAACACCTACAAAGTACTTCTAGTTTCATACTTGTTCTAGGTAAAGCGAACGTCAAGCGAGCGTAGAGTTGTATCGGTGGTCGATAGAACTTGAGGGAATATTTATTCTACCTTTAGCTCCTCGTTGGGTTCGACACTCTTACTTATCGAAAACTGTTGTGACCCCCTATACTTGTGGGTTATCAAGACCATTTTCTGGCGCCGCTGCCGGGGAGCAATAGCGTGGGGTGAATATTCTTATGTGTGCTTGTTTGCTTTATCACTAAGTAATTTTTATTTGCTGTTCTTAGTTGTTTTCTATCTTTAGATATGGGTAGGAAACGCAAAATACCAAAAAAAAATTAGTTGTACCTACTGAACCAATGGTTGAAGAACCAATCAAAATCTATCACACTGCTGAAGCTTATTACTTGGATCATCTTCGATCCCTATGTGCTCGTGCTGAAACCCCAATTAGCTTAGTTGAGGGCAAATCCTTAGATGAGCATGCTTGTTATGTGCGACACCGTATATCTGAAAAAGAGAAACTATTATGGGGTCAAATTCAACATTTGCAATGCTATGCTTGGAATTTATGTGAAATATATGATTTTACTTGTTGTTCTGAAAACCCTAAGAAACACCTTCCCTATCAATGCGAGTTTAGTGATAATGGAATCGTATCTTCATATGCTAAGGGTGTTTACAATTACTATGATGTTCAAGAAATTGAAGAATTTGTTGCTTTTAAGGGTGCTTACGAAATTGCTTCTTTGATTGAAAAGTATGATGCTACTCTTTACAAATCTGAAAATTTTGCCATACTTAAATATTGCTATGATAATTATGCTTCTAATGCCTATGTTGAACCATATATTGAGTACTTCTCCGTTGTCCAAGAATAGACTAATATTTTGTAGGAGTCTATGGAAGAAGAAATTAATGAAACTGTGAGCTCATTGGATGAAAAAGATGATGAGGAGAGCGAAGAACAAAAGGAGGAAGAGCGGATTGATCACCCGTGCCCACCTTCTAATGAGAGTAACTCTTCAACTCATACATTGTTTAATTCCCCTTCGTGCTTACCAAAGGATGATTGCTATGATGACTGTTATGATCCCATTGATTCTTTTGAAATATCCCTTTTTGATGATGCTTGCTATGCTTATGGACAAGATGCCAATATGAATTATGCTTATGGAGATGAACTTTCTATAGTTCCTTATGTTAAACATGAAATTGTTGCTATTGCACCCATGCATGATAGTCCTATTATCTTTTTGATTTCTCCCGATTATACTATATCGGAGAAGTTTGCACTTATTAAGGATTATATTGATGGGTTGCCTTTTACCGTTGCACATGATGATTTAGATAAATATAATATGCATGTGCTTGCTGCTCCTACTTGCAATTATTATGAGAGAGGAACTATATCTCCACCTCTCTATGTTTCCAACATGATAAAATTGCAAGAAACTGTTAATACTATGCATTGGCCTTTACTAGGTGTGCATGAATTGTTCTTTTATGACATGCCGATGCATATGAAGAGAGTTAGACTTCGTCATTGCTTGATATATGTTGCTTTGTGCTCACTACTAAATTACAAATCATTGTTAATTAAAAATTGGCTTTGATATACCTTGGGATCCGGGTGGATTCACTACTTGAGCACTATATGCCTAGCTTAATGGCTTTAAAGAAAGCGCTACCAGGGAGACAACCCGGAAGTTTTAGAGAGTCATTTATTTCTTTTGAGTGCTTTCATATAGTTTAAAAACAACAAAAATAAAGAGGGGAACCCAAAACTTTTCAAAAAGGAAAGTGAAAGTGAGAAAGACAAGCACTGTTGAAGTGGGAGAGCTCCTTGAACTTTGTTCATGCTCACGGCAACTTTGTGAATCTTGATTACAGAAACTTTTCAACAAAAATAATTATCCCCTTGTAAAATTCCATTGTATTATAAAAATAATGTGCCAAGGTTTGCCTTTAGGATGTTTACATTTGCTTGATGGTTTGTACGGTGCAGGACAGAAACTTTGGCTGTAGTGCGCGATTTTACATTTTTAGCTGGAACGTCAAATGGTTCTGATTCTTTTTGCAGTGCCTTCCTACACAAAGTTTTTATTTTTCCTAATTTTGGTAGAATTTTTAAAGTATCGGAAGTATGGTTAATGTATAGATTACTACAGACTGTTCTGTTTTAGACAGATTCTGTTTTTGATGCATAGTTTGCTTGTTTTGATGAAACTATCAATTTATATCAGTGGATTAAGCCATGAAAAAGTTATATTACAGTAGACACAATGCAAAAACAAAATATGAATTGGTTTGCAACAGTAATTAGAGTAGTGATTTGCTTTATTATACTAACGGATCTTACCGAGTTTTCTGTTGAAGTTTTGTGTGGATGAAGTGTCCGATGATTGAGAAGGTCTCGATGTGAGAAGAAGGAAGAGAGGCAAGAGCTCAAGCTTGGGGATGCCCGAGGCACACCAAGTAAATATTCAAGGAGACTCAAGCGTCTAAGCTTGGGGATGCTGGGGAGGCATCCCCTCTTTCTTCAACAAGTATCTGTATGTTTTCAGATTCGTTTCGTTCATGCGATATGTGCAATTCTTGGAGCGTCTTTTGCATTTAGGTTTTTATTTTTCTTTTTATGCACCGTGCTGGTATGAGATAGTCCCTGGTTGATTTATAGAATGCTCATTGCACTTCACTTATATTTTTTGAGTATGGCTTTATAGAATGCTTCATGTGCTTCACTTATATCATTTGAAGTTTGGATTGCCTGTTTCTCTTTACATAGACAACCGCCATTTGTAGAATGCTCTTTTGCTTCACTTATATTTGTTAGAGCACGGGCATATATTTTGTAGAAAGAATCAAACTCTCTTGCTTCACTTATATCTATTTAGAGAGATGACAGGAATTGGTCATTCACATGGTTAGTCATAAAATCCTACATAAACATGTAGACCGCTGAATATGATATGTTTGATTCCTTGCAATAGTTTTGCGATATAAAGGTGGTGATATTAGAGTCGTGCTAGTTGAGTAATTGTGGATTGTAGAAATACTTGTGTTGAAGTTTGTGATTCCCGTAGCATGCACGTATGGTGAACCGTTATGTGATGAAGTCAGAGCATGATTTATTTATTGATTGTCTTCCTTATGAGTGGCGGTCGGGGACGAGTGATGGTCTTTTCCTACCAATCTATCCCCCCTAGGAGCATGCGCGTAGTACTTTGTTTCGATGACTAATAGATTTTTGCAATAAGTATGTGAGTTCTTTATGACTAATGTTGAGTCCATGGATTATACGCGCTCTCACCCTTCCACCATTGCTAGCCTCTCTAGTACCGCGCAACTTTCGCCGGTACCATAAACCCACCATATACCTTCCTCAAAACAGCCACCATACCTACCTATCATGGTATTTCCATAGCCATTCCGAGATATATTGCCATGCAACTTCCATCATCATCATATACATGACTTGAGCATTCATTGCCATATTGCTTTGCGTGATCGTAAGATAGCTAGCATGATGTTTTCATGGCTTGTCCGTTTTTTGATGTCATTGCTACGCTAGATCATTGCACATCCCGGTACACCGCCGGAGGCATTCATATAGAGTCATATATTTGTTCTAGATATCGAGTTGTAATATCGATTTGTAAGTAAATAAAAGTGTGACGATCATCATTATTAGAGCATTGCCCCAGTGAGGAAAGGATGATGGAGACTATGATTCCCCCACAAGTCGGGATGAGACTCCGGACGAAAAAAGAAGAAGAGAAAGGCCAAAAAAAGAGAAGGCCCAAAAAAGAGAAAAAAAAAGAAAACAAAAAATGAGAGAAAAAGAGAGAAGGGGCAGTGCTACTATCCTTTTTCCACACTTGTGCTTCAAAGTAGCACCATATTCTTCATATAGAGAGTCTCTTGAGTTATCACTTTCATATAATAGTGGGAATTTTCATTATAGAACTTGGCATGTATATTCCGATGATGGGCTTCCTCAAATGCCCGAGGTCTTCATGAGCAAGCAAGTTGGATGCACACCCACTTAGTTTCAGTTGGAGCTTTCATACACTTATAGCTCTAGTGCATCCGTTGCATGGCAATCCCTACTCACTCACATTGATATCTATTGATGGGCATCTCCATAGCCTGTTGATACGCCTAGTTGATGTGAGACTATCTTCTCTTTTTTGTCTTCTCCACCATCATATTCTATTTCACCTATAGTGCTATGTCCATGGCTCACGCTCATGTATTGCGTGAAAGTTGAAAAGGTTTGAGAACATCAAAAGTATGAAACAATTGCTTGGCTTGTCATCGGGGTTGTGCATGATTTGAATATTTTGTGTGGTGAAGATGGAGCATAGCCAGACTATATGATTTTGTAGGGATAACTTTCTTTGGCCATGTTATTTTGAAAAGACATGATTGCTTTATTAGTAGGCTTGAAGTATTATTGTTTTTATGTCAAATGATAGACGATTGCTTTGAATCACTCATGTCTTAATATTCATGCCATGATTAGACATATGATCAAGATTATGTTAGGTAGAATTCCACATGAAAAATTATCTTTTTTATCATTTACCTACTCGAGGACGAGCAGGAATTAAGCTTGGGGATGCTGATACGTCTCCATCGTATCTATAATTTTTGATTGTTCCATGCCAATATTATTCAACTTTCATATACTTTTTGGCAACTTTTTATATTATTTTTGGGACTAACATATTGATCCAGTGCCCAGTGCCAGTTCCTGTCTGTTGCATGTTTTTGGTTTTGCAGAATATCCATATCAAACGGAGTCCAAACGGGATAAAAATGGACGGAGCCTATATTTGGAAAATATGGAAAATTCAGAAGGAAAATCAATGCGAACCAGTGCCCGAGGTGGTCACGAGGCAGGGGGCGCCTCCCCTAGGGCGCGCCCCTACCCTCGTGAGCCCACCGTAAGGCGGTTGACGCTCTTCTTTTGCCGCAAGAAAGCTAATATTCGGAAAAAATCACGGCGAAGGTTTCAGGCCAATCGGAGTTACGGATCTCCATATATATACGAAACGGTGAAACAGAGCCAGAAGAGAACGCAGAAACAGAGAGAGACAGAGAGACAGATCCAATCTTGGAGGGGCTCTCTCCCCTCCCACGCCATGGAGGCCATAGACTAGAGGGGAAACCCTTCTCCCATCTAGGGAGGAGGTCAAGGAAGAAGAAGAAGGAGGGGGGCTCTCTCCCCCTCGCTTCCGGTGGCACTGGAGTGCCACCGGGGGGCCATCATCATCACCGCGATCTACACCAACACCTCCGCCATCTTCACCAGCATCTCCATCACCTCCCCACCCTCTATCTACAGCGGTCTACTCTCCCGCAACCCGCTGTACCATCTACTTGAACATGGTGCTTTATGCTTCATATTATTATCCAATGATGTGTTGCCATCCTATGATGTCTGAGTAGATTTTCGTTGTCCTATTGGTGGTTGATGAATTGCTATGATTGATTTAATTTGCTTGTGGTTATGTTGCTGTCCTTTGGTTCCCATCATATGATTGTGCGCGTGGATCACACCATAGGGTTAGTTGTATGTTGATAGGACTATGTATTGGAGGGCAAGAGTGACAGAAGCTTCAACCTAGCATAGAAATTGATGCATACGGGATTGAAGGGGGACCAATATATCTTAATGCTATGGTTGGGTTTTACCTTAATGAACGTTAGTAGTTGCGGATGCTTGCTAATAGTTCCAATCATAAGTGCATAGAATTCCAAGTCAGGGATGACATGCTAGCAGTGGCCTCTCCCACATAATACTTGCTATCGGTCTAGTAAAGTAGTCAATTGCTTAGGGGCAATTTCGCAACTCCTACCACCACTTCTCCACACTCGCTATATTTACTTTATTGTTTCTTTATCTAAACAGGCCCTACTTTTTATTTATGTACTCATTATTATCTTGCAAACATATCCAACAACACCTACAAAGTACTTCTAGTTTCATACTTGTTCTAGGTAAAGCGAACGTCAAGTGTGCGTAGAGTTGTATCGGTGGTCGATAGAACTTGAGGGAATATTTATTCTACCTTTAGCTCCTCGTTGGGTTCGACACTCTTACTTATCAAAAACTGTTGTGATCCCCTATACTTGTGGGTTATCAAGAATACCAAGTTTGTACGGACTGAGGAATGTGAGACCAGTTTCCAGGAGTTGAAGAAACGTTTGGTTACATCACCAGTGTTGATTTTGCCGGATCAGAACAAAGATTATGAGGTGTATTGCGACGCTTCACGTCGAGGACTTGGAGCAGTGCTTATGCAGGAGGGAAGAGTTGTTTCATATGCCTCACGACAGCTTAAGCCTCATGAGTTGAATTATGCCACGCATGATTTGGAGTTAGCAGCCGTAGTGCATGCATTAAAGACTTGGAGACATTTTCTCATTGGAAACCATTATGAAGTGTACACGGATCACAAGAGTTTGAAGTATATTTTCACACAAAAGGATCTAAATCTCAGGCAAAGGAGATGGTTGGAGCTCATCAAGGACTACGATATGATATTGCATTATCATCCCGGAAAGGCTAACGTAGTAGCCGACGCGCTGAGCCATAAAAGCCATGTCAACACACTAATGACGGGAGATTTACCGAAGGAGTTAGCCGAGGACCTTCGTGAGCTATGTTTGGAGATAGTTCTGAGAGGCTATGTAGCAGCATTGGAGATTTAGTCTACTTTGATGGATAATATCAGAGAAGCTCGGAAGACTGACAAGGAGGTTGCCTCTATAAAGGAGAAGATGAGCAAAGGAAAAGTTAAAGGATTTCGTGAGGATGAGCATGATACCATATGGTTTGAAGACCGTGTTTATGTGCCCAATGACCCGGAGATCAGGAAGTTAATTCTGCAGGAAGCCCATGATTCACCATATTCGATTCACCAGGAAATACCAAGATGTATTTGGATTTGAAGGATACTTTCTGGTGGACCGGAATGAAGAAGGATATTGCGGAGTATGTAGCAGTTTGTGATGTATGTCAGAGAGTAAAGGCAGAGCATCAGAAGCCAGCAGGATTGTTACAGCCATTGCCAATACCCGAATGGAAGTGGGATTAGCTAGGCATGGATTTTATCATAGGTTTGCCCAGAACTCGTTCAGGCTATGACTCGATTTGGGTAGTAGTCGAACGTTTGACAAAGGTAGCTCATTTCATCCCAGTGAAGACTACTTACACCAGTGCTAAGTTGGCAAAGATATACATGACCAGGATCGTATGTCTGCATGGAGTTCCAAGGAGCATTGTATTAGATAGAGGAACCCAGTTTACCTCAAAGTTCTGGAATCAGTTGCACGAGACTTTGGGTACCAGGCTAGAGTTCAGCACAGCTTTTCATCCATAGACAGATGGAAAAACCGAGAGAGTCAATCAGATTTTGGAGGATATGCTGAGAGCTTTCGCGCTAGATTACAGATCTAGTTGGGACGACAATTTGCCATACACAGAGTTCTCTTACAACAACAGTTATCAATCCAGCTTGAAGATGGCCCCTTTCGAAGCCTTGTACGGGAGGAGGTGCAGGACCCCATTGTCGTGGGATGAAGTTGGAGACCGCCAGTTGTTTGGACCGGATTTGATTAAGGAGTCTGAACAGAAGGTGAAATTAATTCGCGACAGGCTCAAGATAGCCCAGTCCAGGCAGAAGAGCTATGCAGATTCTAAATGCAAGGAGACAGTTTACGAAGTCGGAGACCGAGTTTATCTTCGAGTATCTCCACTTCGAGGAGTTAAGCGCTTTGGAGTTAAGGGAAAGTTAGCGCCACGTTTTGTAGGACCATACAAGGTTTTCGAGCGTATGGGAGAAGTAGACTACAAATTGTAATTACCCGAAGGATTGTCAGGAGTTCACGATGTATTCCACGTTTCCCAGTTGAAGAAGTGCCACGCAGAGATGGTTGATATACCGCTGAGAGATACAGTGCCGCTGGAATCGATTCAGTTGGACAGTGATTTGACCTATGAGGAGAAACGAGTCAAGATTCTTGAGTATGCCAGCCGAGTCACCCGCAGCAAGGTTATCAAGTTTTGCAAAGTTCAGTGGAGCCACCACACCGAGGATGAAGCCACTTGGGAGCGAGAGGAAGATCTGCTGAAGGACCACCCTCACCTATTTTCTAGCCAACCCGAATCTCGAGGGCGAGATTCATCTTAAGGGGGGTAGGTTTGTAACATCCCAAATTTTCAATTTGGAATGTTATACATTAGATCATCACTTCATATCATATTCTATTTGCTTTTGGTTTGATCCTAGAAATTCTACGCAACTCAAGGACCCTCGGAGAGAGTTGGGGATTTCGTTATTTTCATATTTGGGTTTTCTCAAATTTTCAAAGTAGGATCATTTGATTTTCATTAATTTATCTTCAATTATTTCTATTATAAAAATATGAGAGAGGGAATAAAATGCCTTTCCCAAAATAAAGAAATATTGAGGATTTAATAATAAAATCAAATAAGATTTTATTTTGGATTTATTGCTATTTTATTTGAATTTGGGAAAAAAATGCGCGTTTTTCAAAATTGCATTTAGGCCCCAAATAAATGTTCATCTTGTCCGGCTTGATTTTAAAAGTCGGGGAAAATTTATTTCGGGATTTTTGGAGTCCGTTTAGTATTTCTTTTATTTGTTTTTCTGCACATAATTATTTTAAAAAAATGCGCAACCGGCATAGGGCCGGTTTCGGCCAGGACTCTTTCGGGCCGGCCTTAAAAAGCCCGTGACCCTGAGCCCCAGCGCCGCCAGCCCGAGGCGCCCCAAACCCTAGCGCCGCCGCCGCCCAACGCCGCCGCCGCCCGCCGTCGCCGCCGCCCGGAGCCGCCCCGCCGCCGAGGTTGACCACCGCCGCCACCGCCGGTTTCCTCGAGAAAACCGCCCGGTTTTCCATTCGGTTTTTTTATTAGATCCGTTTCGTTTTTTCCGATTTAGTTTATTTAGCGAGCGTTCGCTCGTTCGCTCGTTTTAACGAACGCGTTCACCGTTTAGTTGCAGAAAACAAACGTTCGTTCGTTAATCTGTTCGTTGTTTTCTTTTTCTCGGATTTTCCGTGATTATTTCTGATCGCGATTTCTGATCCGATTTTCGTTCTAGTATAACTTTTCGCTCGTTTATCGGAATCGGGCGATTCAAGCGCCTGGAGTTTCATCTCAAAACCCTCTTTCCAATTAACCAACTCAAACAAGTTTTTGCTCCTGTAAAATTTGACCTAGATACAGATTAGTAAACGAAGTTTGTTTCTTTCGCCGTTTGACTTTCGTTGCTTTGTTCGATTTGATTGTTTTTGCAAACCGGAGTTCTTAAGTTCAACTTTCTGGTTAGTTCTCTTATTTGAGTTTTACCTGTGCATTAGATGAGTACTTATTGTATGCTTGTTTGTTTGCGATAGAGTACCCGGAGTGCGCCGCTTGCTATTTCGAATCTCTAGGTTTTGCGGATCATCAACAAGGCAAGTAACACTTTGATCATACCTCTTTACTACCCAGTTTTATTGCATTAGATCAATCCTCAAACATTGCATGATTGGGATCTAATTAAATTGTGGGTTTTGGGAAGTAGATGAGGTAGTACCTATTTCCTGTTTTATTATCAAACCTTTGGGAGTTACTTCTATGTTTGCTTATATTACCATGCTATGTTAGTAGACGTGGATTGGGTGAGTGTATCCATGACAGATGTGAGATTGTTAAATTAATGGTTTATTTAAGGTGGCAACTTAAACACACATCTGGGTGGTTGAGGCACCTAGGTAGTCCAGCGATTGCCTATTTTCTTTATGGACCGCCACCTAGGCTCAAAGGGATCATGAGATTATTCATACTAGAAACTTCCGTGTGCAGCCACAAGCTACTATGGGCTCTAGCATAGTTGACTAAGTCATGCAAACTCTTACAGTGGTAGACTAGCAGATGTAGGGGATGTAGATTGGTACTGTCTACCTGATCGTAAGGTGCTAGCGCTTCTGAAAGACTATGTCTCCGTCATCCGTTTCTCAAACATCATGTAGTGCGAGAATCCCAACGGAGGAGATCGAGTCTTGTGGGGAAAAGTGTGCAAACCTCTACAGAGTGTATAAACTAATCATGGTTAGCCGTGTCCCCAGTTATGGATGTCTTGAGTATCTAGTACTTGGATTATCATGTGAATTTCATCATGTTACTCTAATTAATATTGTTGGGTTTTAAAGATGATGCTTAATTGGGTTTGAGAGGATGTCTATCTTCTCAATGTTTAACAACTACCATGATAGTTAAATAAAATTTATTCCTTTGTAGCAGGGAAAAATTGGCTTTACGCAAAACTATAACCATAGAGCTTTCCACCAGCCATATATGCATTTAGTATAGCCTATTTCCTTCATTACTCTCTATGTGTTACTTTGCCAGCATATTCCATGTGCTGACCCGTTTCGGGCTGCAACGTTCATGTTGCAGACTATTCAGACGACGAGTAAGGTGCCTTTAGGTCGTGGTTCTATACTTAGTGATGCCGTTGGAGGTGATGGACTCACTTATCTTCCAAGCCTTCCGCTGTTATCATTATTAGATGGCCTTAAGCCATATTTATTGTAATAAGTTCTCTCTTGAGACATTCAATGTAATAAGTGTGTGATTGCTACTCTGTTATAAATCCTGCAAGTACTGTGCGTGTCAGCATTACTGATCCAGGGATGACACTGATGCACAGAGATCAGACTGGTTGAGGTCTGGTCGCTACATCCAATTCAAACGAGCCCTTACAGAATTACTTCTCTTATAGATAGTTGTCAAAGAAAACCTTGCATGGTTTGTCCCGCTCCTGCTGCGTCGTCGTCCACCCTAGCTCAGCTGCTCCAACGACAGAAGGGTCTAGCACAGCAGGGATCCAGCCTTCAGACTGTCTTTCGCCGCCTCAGATCTTCTTCCCCGTTGCTGGCAGCCATGAAAACTGCATTACCATCATCAACCAGGCAGATGACCTCGAGGACTACACGGGTCCGCAAGAGAGGTCGCACTCTTTCGTGTCTGCTTACGTTATGCATCGCTTAATATTACGTGCTACTTTATCATCCTGTTCACCGATTAGACTCTGAGTCAGCTCCAAACTAATGGTCAAACTTGAGTTTTTAAATGGTTGTGGGGTACATATCGGGGCTGCTATCAATAGTATCTATCTACTATCTGGTTAATCTTTGGTGTCTACTATGAGTTTCTTGTTGGGTGGGAAACAAACAGTAAAGAAGCCATTATCTGTATTTTTTAACTGAAGCCATTATCTGCCTGCTATTATTGGTTTTGGGTCTATCCACAGGTTGCTACCATCACTCTGGATTTCTGCATGCACTCCTTACATACTGTCACTATGTTTTATTCCTATGCATGACAATTATTGTAAACAATGGAACTGAACATGTGGAGCAAAAGAGACGAGCCTTGCGTGGCAATAAAATTTCATGCAGACGTCGCTCCATGGTAGGCGCAAAGGCAGCCCCCCCTCCACGCATTTCAGATTGTAATCGAGAGGAAGATATCTGTTCTGAGGGGGATTCAGAAGGAGAAGACAACTCCTATTTACCCCCTGAGGTCTTCGCTCTAACTTGGCATGCTGATGTTGGTTATATCATGCATATGGTGTCTTGCATTGCTTACTTTATAGATCAAATATGTCATCTACTTAGTTTAGACATCCTTTGTGTGAATGCCATATGTTTATTTTATTCATCGTTTATGTGAATTATGCAAGGCCATCTTGTTTAGCCAGGCATCATATATGTGAATTTTGCAATGCCATCCTGCTTAGCCAGTCATCTTATATGTAAATTATATCAGGCCATCCTTTTTTTTCATTACATATTACATTTGTCAACAATGTTAGTACATTCAACTGCTCTTCATGTGCATCAGCCATTTGACACGGTGATGGCAAATTCTGGAGTGAAAACAAGGTCTGAAGAGAAGATTATGCTATCTGACGAAGCGCATATCTCGCTGGTTACGGATAGCTCCTCAGAGGAGGATTCAGAGATAGATGACCACTCCTATTCCCCCCCCGAGGTGTATGCTCTAACTTGGCAGGGTTATGTTGCTCATATCATGCGTATGGTGTCTCGCATTGCTATGTCATTTGATTAGTTTATACATGCTTTATGTGAATGCCACCTGTTTAGTGTCTAATTACCATATATGTGAATTATGCATTGCCATCTTGTTGCAAGACATTATATATGTGAATTATACAATGCTATCTTGTTGCAAAGGAATTATATATGTGAATTATGCAATGCCATGCTGTTTAGCCAATCATCATGTATGTGAATTATATCATGCTATCATTTTTTTGTATTATGTGTTCCATTTGTCGACAACATTTGTATATTCAACTACTCTTCCTGTGCATCAGCCATTTGAAGCGGTGATGGAAGTATCTGGAGCGAAAACAAGGTATTCAAAGCAGACAATGCTACCTGCTGAAGCAGACATCTTGCTGGTTACAGAGAGCTCCTCAGAGGAGGATTCAAAGACTGATGACCAGTCCTATTTCCCCCCTGAGGTCTATGCTCAAACTTGGCAGGGTTATATTACCCATGTCATGCATGTTGTCTTGCATTGCTTAGTTTTTACATCATATATGGATTGCCATCTGCTTACTTGCTTACTATATAAATCATATATTTGAATTATATCATGCCATCATGTTTACATAGTACATACACATCATCTATCTGAATTATGGCATGGCAACCCATTTAATAAAGACATCATATAGTTATATCATCTCATCCTATTTAGTGTTTACAGTCATCACATTTTAAATTATATTTTAAATTATGGCATTCTATCCGTGAATGTATGTGAATTATGGCATGCCAACCTATTTAATAAACACATTATATAGTTATGTCATGTCATCCTGTTTACATAGTCTCATATTTTGAACTATGTCTTTCCATCTTTTTTAGTTAGCCATCATAATGTGAAATTGTGTCATGCTATCCTGTTTAGTTAGCCATCATATATGTGAAAGTGTGCCATGCTATCCTGTTTGGTTAGACAACATAAATATGAATTATTTCATGCCCTCTTTTATTCCCCACTATCCATTGCACCTATCTATCATACAATGTCTATACTTACAATTACTTTTCTTGTTTATCAGCCATTTGAATTGGAGAGCGTGATGGCAGTATCTAAGGGAGTAACAACACGGTCTTCAGAAAAGATAGTGCTACTAGTTGATGCAGATAGAATCACGGTTGTACTTGCCCAAGGACCAGATCCACCACACAAAACCCAGACTCTCGCAGATTGTACCCCTACCCAGCTACACCCTTCTAACCCCAACTGTCATGGGTTTGTCACGGCAGATGTCCTTGCGAAAGGACTTAGTCGTGGAGCCATCGCAACAGGTTAGCTTAAAGGGGTTAAACTGGACAAGGGGACACGGGGAGTTTATACTAGTTCGGCCCCTTCGATGAAGGTAAAAGCCTACGTCTAGTTGTCATTGGTATTGCTAGGGTTTCGATGACCAGGGAGCGAATCCGCTTTGACTGGCCCTCGAGTTGTTGTTTCCCGTCCTCAAACCGTGGCCGGGTCGTCCCTTTGTATACACAGGTCGATGCCCGCCGGTTTACAGAGTCCCGAGGCCGGATCATAGAGGTGTCCGGCTCGGTCTCTATTCCTCTAACTTACAATACAAGTTTACATGATAATGTCGGTTCACAACTACAGGCTTTAATCCGTCTTTGGGCCTTGGGCCTTCTTAAAGCGCCAGTATCTTGCCATCTTCATGGGCTTCAATCTTCATGGAGCTAATCCGGCCATGCCTAGCTGGTTTACCTCCAGTAACTATATCCCCAACATTAGGCCCGAGATTGATTTGAACCTGTTCATGTCAATCTCCAATACTTAGAAAAATTCTTGCTCTGGCATCTTTGTATAAATCTGGTAAATCACCGTGACGTCATCCTTTAAATCCGCAACCAATCATTATGATGTCATCTACCCGTTGAAGCCTAAGATGCCTTTCATTAATGATCGTTTCAACCCTCGAGGCGTCATCTTTAATACTTATCCATTTCCAGCTCCTCGATTTCTGCACTTATCGCTTTATCACTTCGCCTTATAAATAGGACCACAAGTCCTTCTCCTTTTTCCCCTTCATCTCCTTCGCTTCTTATTCCTCATCGCGACATCTCTGCTCCAGAGCGCCGCCGCCGTCACCGAGCTTCACCTCTGCTTCGACAAAGGCTGTTGCATCAACCTGACCGTTACCAGAGACACGCGGTGACCCTCCGCTGCTTCCTCCTGCACCAGTAAGTTCCTTTCTCCTCACCCCAGATCCACCATTAGGGTTCGGTGTTCTTCATAACCTAAAACTGCTCCTCCTTTAGTAACACCAATGGCCAGTTAGATCTGATTGTTTTTTGCGCCCTCTGTAGCTGAAACTCCTTTCTTCTTGTTAAGGCATCTGCTTGATATCAAACTCATCTGAACTTACTGAACCTTTTGAGCACTTGAGATTAGAACAGAATATATTTTGATTATCCAACGCACGGCAGATCTGAAATTCCCATGCCAAACTGTGAAATCTGTTTTACCTTACTTAGCCTTTTTTGCCTTAGATCTGTATCCTCTTTACCATGTAGGCAGTTTACCCTTGTAAAAACAATCTATCTCATACCATTAGTCCCCTGGTAAACCGGCAAACCCCCTTTACATTAATTGTAACAGTCCGGTTTAACAACACATGTATACCCTTGATATGACCTTGTCATTCATTATTGTATCAGTCTCCGGTTTACGCAATTTCACACATCTGTATATCTTTATTCCATCGCATCTTGCGCACCACCATGAATGAATCGTAAACCGACATTTCTTTTTCAGCTTTTCGTTTCACAAAGGCCAAATAGTTTTGTGCTTGCAACTGGGCTCCTTCCCGGATCACCGAAGAACAGTTGAATGGAATGGTCAGTATCGGCACCTTGCCCAAGAAAACGGAAATTCAGTGGCGAGTTCCAGGAACAGAGAATCCTCCTACCCCGAGGCAGGGTGAGGTAGTGGTCTTTGTCGACCACATAGGCCGTGGTTTCAAACCGCCCGGGTCGAAGTTTTTCCGAGATGTTCTTGCCAGTTTTCAACTCCATCCTCAAGATATCGGACCCAACTTGGTGTCCAATCTATGCAACTTCCAAGTCTTCTGTGAAGTGTACTTACAAGAAGAACCAACTGCTGAGCTGTTCCGGGACTTTTTCATCTGAACCGGTGTACAGAATTTGTAAATGGTCCCAACACTGAACTTGGTGGTGTCTCTATTCAAAAGCAGAAAGAAGTTGAATTCCCTCATGCCAAACTGCACAGTCACCCTAAGGAATGGAACCAGACTTGGTTCTACTGCATAGATACCTCTCCTGAAGATGAGAACCCTCTCCCAGGCTACCGTGACCACCGGCTTTCCAACACTCATCCAATGCCGCAACGTTTAAGTTCTGCAGAACGGGCCAAATATGCCCCTCAACTCGCCAAGCTCGGGCCTTTATGGCCAACGGTTTATCAGGCATTGATTTTGTGCATGTTGCTGGATATCTTGGAGCGTCTTGCCACTAAGCCGCCGCCCAGTTTAATGTGTGAGTATACTGGTGAATTAGAAGACCACCCAACGCCACATCAACATTCAGATAACCGATGAAGAGGTCACTGAAAGCGTTAAGAAAATTTTGAATGAACCAGAATCAGTCTGTCGCCAAACCGCTTGAACACTCAAAATAAACCGTCTGTTGTACGCACTATGCTTCCTTTTTATCTTTGATATCTTTAAATTGTTCAACTTGTAAACTTTCTTCTGTTTGTGTATAAACAGGGTGATGATCCCTTCTGGAAGCGGAAATCCGCAGATAAAGCGGCAAAGCCATCCCGTCCCAAAACGAAAGCCGTGAAGCGTACCTCAAAGCGGAAAATAGCTGACCGGATCAACATGGAACTTGATGAAGATGCAGATGATCCGGAAGTTGAGGTAGAACTTGACTCACTTGCTCCCTTTCATGCACCTTATTAACAATGATCTTTATCAGGAGGACGTAGAAGGCAGCCATGCTAATGATGTAGAGGTAATTACCCTTTCCTCCGGTTCAGACTCTATGCAACACAAAACCCGTCAAGTGATCCGGAAAGTAAGCTTTCTCATCCTCTTGCTTACTTGGATCCAACATTTATTTTGAAGACGCAGCAAGCATGAAGCTCGCCGAACAACCTGGCACAGCGGCCACAGTCACTTCAGCCGGTTTACCTGATACCCCAGTTTCGGAAGTGCCGATCTGAGGTCTTCCCACTTCTGACAATTCTTATCCCAAGGCAGGTTATTTCAGACAACCTCTTAATCCGTCTGATTCAAATTATCAGGTGACACTCCCTCATCTTCTTAGCGAGTCAACAGCAACCCAACTCCCTCCTCTTAAAACTGTAGCTGGGTAAGCATTCAAAACCCTTTCTTCAAATGCGTTGCAAATATTGAATAAGATGCTAAACCTCTTTTAATTGTTTGGCAGAGCCAAAGCCAGACCCAACAAGAAAGCTCGGGTCAACAATCCGTCAGAAGACCAGGCGGTTTTTGAAGAAGAGCAAATAGGTGAACCAGACCAAACTTGTGAACCCAGAGGGTCCTCATCCTGAAGCTACTCTGATGAACCGCCCATTCAAGAATATTGATGAACGACCAGAAGCTGATCCTCTATGCCTGACACTGAACCAGCAGCTCCAAACCGGGCTAGTCCGTGAGAGGTACTGATACTCCATCATCACCCGCAAAAACTACTAAAGGCCAAGGAGATGATGTTATCATTTCTAGCATGGGCCACAGCTCTCCTGGCCATCCTGTAATATTGTCCCAACATAGTGCCAAAGAAGAGCGTGCTGCCAGGGAAAAAGGGTAAATGGAGCACTGACTATCAAGCTATGCTCATCTCAGTGCTGAAGAACTTCACTTCCGGTTTTTTAAACCGTCCTGCACTCAACTGTGACTATGAAGCCGGTTTGGTGAACTGATTGAAGGAAACGCTATGAGGTATTTTCCATCTCCCTTTATTTCTTGATTCCAAAGTTGAAACACTAGCCCCAAGTAGCCCCAAGGGCCGTTTTATGATGTAATACATTAAACCGGGACTTAGTAATACTTTAATCCTCTCCTGCTGACCCTCAAATGTCAAGTCCTTAGTGAAAACAAAACCAATATTTTACCAATGTAATTATGTAGCTTCCTCAGTGTATCCCCCCAAGGGTCAGTTTAGCTTTGCGAGGTTAATCCCGGGTCTTGAATTCATGCATCCGTTTGAACAAATGTACATTAGCCCCCAAGTGTCAAGGATAATGCTTGCATTGTTCTGGAGACTTATAAAGATGTATTGATAATAGAGCAAAGGCATTAGCCCCCAAGTACGAAAGTGCATAACTTGTTTATACGCTTAGTACTTAGAAAAATACATATCCTGTTGTTGACATATCTTCGCTGTTATAGACCGAGCTAAGCAATAGAGATGCCCGAACCGCTGATTTGCAAGAGAACGTGAAGTCCCAACAAGTAGAGGCCGCGAAAGCCAAGGAGGAGCTGACGAAAGTCCTGACAGCTATGGAAAAGCTAAAGGAGTCTTTTAACAAGGAACGTGCTGACTGGGAAACCGAAAAGGCCGGTTTAACCAAAAGAGCTGAGGATGCCGAAGCAGCCCTGAAGCCAGTTGTAGATGAACTAACTGGTTGAAGCGGCAAATCAATGCCATGACGTCCGCTGTATCTGGTAAGTATCTCCTTATGCTGTTTGTCCAATTCATGAGATCTATTGTTTACCAGTCTGGCTGCCATTAAACCATGACAGGCACTCGCATTACTCATCTGGGCGCTGATATGCGGATGAAGCTTAAAGCGGCGTACACCTTAATAGAACAGCTTTACTCTAGATCCCAGCGTGCGATATGCACTACAGCCTACAATAAACGGCACCAACACTGATAAAAGAAACCCTTGAGAAGCTGGCCATGCTACCAGCCCGGATTACTGAACTGAAGAAAGTAGCCGCAAGAGCAGGAGCGCTGACCGCACTAATCCAGGACAAAGCATGGATTCCGGATCTTGAAGCGGATGACATCATTAAGGATATCCAGGTGTGAAGGAGGACGGTTCAAACTTCGACAATGATGATCTCCGAAGGCTGACAAAGGAGATGTGGCCCATAGCCAGCAAACTGGCAGAAGACACAGACTTATCTCATTTCCAGCCGCCTTACGACACTGAAGGAAGAGACAGCCTTCCGAAATCCATGAAGTCGAAGAACTTGTGCCTCCAATCCGTAAGCATACTAACGCTCCTGACATTAACTGTAATAAGGAGGCACTTCCTTGCGGCTGCCGTGGACCCAACTGTCAGCCTCTCCACGTACAGTCCACGTCCGATGGAAGTCGTTCCTTGACCACGTTGACCACGCCGCGCCGAGAGCACCAGGGCGATGGAGGACGGGGAGGCCTAGGAAGGGGACGACGCGGAGCCGGGGAAGACGCGGCAGTGGATGCACACGTGGAGAGGAGTACGAGGGTTCTCTAGTTCGGCTGCGCTGCCGTCGCCGCAGAATAATAGGGGGTGTGGGTGAGTCGAGGGATGGCCTGGCTAACGGTGGGAGCAGTAGGGGGCGGTGAGGCCTCCGTGACAGCACAGCCGGCCACGGGAGGCAGGATCAGGCGGCACGACCGGCGCTGCTTTGGGCGGCTGGAGCAAAAGAAGACTAGAGGTTGAAGAAGCACGACGGTCGTTGGATGGACATCGTACAGTCACTGCAGCTAGAATCGTTTATATCGACTAAGTTGACAAAGCCCTTGGTACGTCAACTCAGTAGGCCCACAGGTTAGCTTCTGAAACGGTGTGCCCCAGATGTCAGTGGGAGGAATCATTTTTTGGGCGGGTGAAGCTAGAATATCCAAGATTGAAGAAGAAGCACAGCATCCGTTGGAGGGACATCCAACGGCCACTGCTACTAGAACCGTGTGTTGACTATAACTTGACAAAGCCTTGCATACGCATCAACTCTGTTTTTTTGGGGACACGTCAACTTAGTAAGGCCAGAAGTGTGTGGCAGAGAACTTATAGCCCATTTGAGATTTGTAAAAATGTGTAGCCCATTTTTGAATTCTAATGGAATTTACTATAGCCCATTTACAGTTTGTTAAAAGTACAGCCCATTTCAACCAACCGTTCAAAACAGAATCCAATAAAATTTCCCACATTTGATGGGATCCGAAATATATTTATCCCGAAATTTCTAGTCAGATTAAATACAATTTCAATATAAATTTATATTACGTAAAAATCCAATGAAACATTGCGCTCGCAACAATGAATGAAATTAAAATTTTCAATATCCAAAAATAATATTTTATAAAGTAATCACGTGTTTGGTGCATTTTTTATAGTTACTGCCCAGTTTTTATAATTACATCCCATTTATTATTTCTTAAAGCATATTTTCTTGTTAAGCCTAATGCATCCCTCCTAGGAAAGATTTACAGCCTACCTATGTTTGAACTATGCTTAATGCAACATACTCTCTTTAGCTCCACATAATTTCCTTTTTCGCTTAACGCCAATCAAGAGGTGTAGCTATGGTGTGATAACAACCAAGCCCCCTAGTGATATCCCTTTGTGGTGTTAAACCAATCAAGAGGTGTAGCTATGGTGTGACAACAACCAAGCCCCCTAGTGATATCCCTTTGTGGTTTCAAACCGATCAAGAGGTGTAGCTATGGCTCAGATATGACCAAGCCCCCTAGTGATTTTCTTTATATCCGTGTGGCTGCAGAGACCGGTTTAACAAAACTCCACTTTGTCAGTAGAAATTCTTGTAAGCACACACATGATGTAAAAAGAACAGAGACCCCGCTTTATTAGAGGCTCCGGTTTATTATATAATATATACATTGCCATATATATGTACATATGAAGAGCCTGTGGCTCAAGTATAGTAAGGCTGAAGAAGAGCTATATTCCACGACCGCTTGGTCTCCTCCTCCGATTTACGTGAGTCTTTGTGGTCTCGAACATCAATGAGGTAGTATGACCCGTTGTGCAGATTCTTGCTGACCACAAAAGGTCCTTCCCAAGGTGGGGATAATTTGTGCATATCAGTCTGATCCTGGATGAGCTGGAGCACCAGATCGCCATCTTGAAAAGTTCTGGTCTTAACCCGGCGGCTGTGATAACGTCGGAGATCTTGTTGATAAATCGCCGAACGTGCTGCTGCAAGATCACGCTCCTCATCTAATAGGTCCAGTGAGTCCTGACGTGCTGTCTCATTATCAGCTTCAATATAAGCTGCTACACGGGGTGAGTCGTGACGTATGTCACTAGGAAGAACTGCCTCCGCTCCATAAACCATGAAGAAAGGCGTGTAACCCGTAGATCTGTTGGGTGTGGTGTTGATGCTCCATAACACAGAAGGTAACTCCTCAACCCAACAACCCGGTATCCATTTCAAAGGAACCATAAGCCGGGGTTTAATACCTCTAAAAATTTCTTGATTTGCCCTCTCCGCTTGACCATTAGATTGGGGGTGAGCCACCGATGCTATATTAAGCCGGATGTGCTCATGTTGGCAAAATTCCTCCATCTCTCCCTTTGACAGATTAGTACCATTATCAGTTATAATACTGTGTGGAAAGCCAAACCGGAATGTCACCTTTTTGATGAACTGAACCACCGTGGCCACATCACACTTACTGACTGGCTCTGCTTCCACCCATTTGGTGAACTTGTCAACTGCCACTAATAAGTGGGTCTTTTTATCCTTGGATCACTTGAAGGGTCCCACCATATCAAGCCCCCAAGTTGTGAAAGGCCAATTTATTGGAATCATCCTCAACTCCTGAGCCAGAATATGAGCATGGCGTGCGAATTTTTGACAACCGTCACATCTTTTGACTAAATCCTCCGCATCAACAAGAGCTGTTAACCAATAAAAACCATGGCGAAAAGCTTTAGCTACCAAAGATTTTGAACCGGCGTGGTGACCACAATCCTCTTCATGGATTTCTCGCAAAATCTCACAACCCTCTTGAGGAGAGACACAACACTGAATTGCCCCTGAGACGCTGTAACAATGTAACTCTCCGTTGAGTATGGTCATCGACTTAGAATGCCTGATTATCTGTCGGGCCGAGGTTTCATCCTCCGGTAACTCGCCCCGGTTCATGTAAGCCAGGTATGGGATTGTCCAATCCGGTATGACATGCAAAGCTGCCACCAATTGAGCCTCCGGATCAGGAATAGCCAACTCCTCCTCTGTTGGTACCTTGACCGACAGATTATGTAGCACGTCAAGAAAGACATTTGGTGTGACCGGTTTACGCTGAGAACCAAGGCGGCTTAAAGCGTCCGTCGCTTCGTTCTTTCGTTGGTCTATATGGTCCACCTGATAACCCTTGAAGTGACCAGCCACTGTGTCCACCTCTCGTCGATATGCAGCCATGAGTGGGTCTTTAGAATCCCAAGTGCCAGACACCTGTTGAGCCACCAGATCCGAGTCACCAAAGCATTTAACTCGGCTTAAGTGCATCTCCTTTGCCACCCGAAGACCGTGGAGCAAGGCCTCGTATTCAGCTACATTGTTAGTACAAGGGAACATTAAACAGAGGACATAACAAAACTTGTCACCTCATGGGGAAGTTAGTATGACTCCAGCCCCCGAGCCCTCCAACTGTCTGGATCCATCAAAGTGAATAGTCCAATACGTGTTATCTGGCTTTTCCTCTCGTGCATGCAACTCTGTCCAATCATTGATGAAATCCATGAGCGCTTGGGATTTAATGGTTGTGCGAGGCGTGTATTTGAGCCCGTGAGGTCCAAGCTCAATAGCCCACTTAGCAATCTGGCTAGTTGCTTCTCTGTTTTGAATGATATCTCCCAGAGGGGCTGAACTGACCACTGTGATAGGATGACCCTGAAAATAATGTTTGAGCTTCCGGCTTGCCATAAACACTCCATACACCAGCTTCTGCCAATGTGGATACCTCTGCTTTGATTCAATGAGAACCTCACTGATATAATAAACCGGCCATTGAACCGGATACTCCTTTCCAGCTTCCTTGCGCTCCACCACAACAGCCACGCTAACAGCTCAGGCATTAGCAGCCACATACAGCAATAACGGCTCTTTATCGATCGGGGCTGCAAGCACAGGAGGTTTAGCTAACTGCCTCTTTAGATCCTCAAATGCTTTATCAGCCGCCTCACTCCAGACAAAATCATATGTTTTCTTTAGCATCTGATATAGAGGGATAGCCTTCTCCCCAAGACGACTGATAAACCGGCTCAAAGCCGCAATCCGGCCGGCCAAACATTGAACGTCATTGATACACGCCGGTTTAGCCAAAGATGTAATTGCTGAGATTTTTTCCGGATTAGCCTCAATGCCTCTGTTTGACACCAGAAACCCAAGAGTTTGCCTGCCGGGACACCAAATACACACTTTTCCGGATTGAGCATCATCTTGTAAACCCGGAGGTTGTCAAAGGTTTCTCTCAAATCATCTATGAATGTTTCCTCCTTCCTGGACTTTATCACAATATCATCTACATATGCATGAACAATGCGTCCAATCTGCTTATGATGACAATTATGAACACAGCGTTGATAAGTCGCCTGGGCACACTTGAGCCCAAAAGGCATGGAGACATAGCAGAAGGCTCCAAAAGGAGTTATAAAAGCCGTCTTCTCCTGGTCCTTAACTGCCATTTTGATCTGATGATAACCAGAATAAGCGTCCAGAAAACACAAACGATCACAACCCACCGTACCATCAATAATATGATCAATACGAGGGAGGGCAAAGGGATCTGCAGGGCAAGCCTTGTTCAAGTCTGTGTAATCCACACACATACACCAAGTGCCGTTTTTCTTAAGAACCAGCACCGGACTAGCCAACCACTCTGGGTGAAAGACCTCCACGATAAACTCTGCAGCCAACAACCGAGCTACCTCTTCACCAATAGCCTTGCGCCTTTCTTCATTGAAGCGGCGGAGAAACTGTCGGACCAGTTTAAACTTAGGATCAATGTTAAGTATGTGCTCAGCGAGTTTCCTCGGTACACCTGGCATGTCAGAAGGTTTCCATGCAAAGATGTCCCAATTCTCACGGATGAACTCGATGAACGCGCTTTCCTATTTGGGATCCATGTTAGCGCTGATGCTGAACTGCTTGGATGAATCACCAGGAACAAAATCAATCATCTTGGTATCTGTGTCTGATTTAAATTTCAATGCCGGATCGTGTTCCATAGTCGGCTTTTTCAAAGAACTCATATCTGCTGGATCAACTTTGTATTTATAAAACTTCAGCTCCTTCGTGGCACAAACTGACTCAGCATAAGCCGCATCACCTTCCTCACATTCCAAAGCGATCTTCCTGCTCCCGTGTACTGTGATGGTCCCCTTATGACCTGGCATTTTAAGCTGTAGATAAACATAGCACGGCCTCGCCCTGAACTTAGCGTAAGCCGGTCGCCCAAACAAAGCGTGATACGGACTTTTGATTTTTACCACCTCAAAGGTCAATGTTTCTGATCTTGAATCATGATCATCTCCAAAAGCCACCTCTAAGGCTATCTTGCCCACTGGATATGCAGACTTACCAGGCACCACACCATGGAAAACGGTGTTTGACGGTTTAAGATTCTTATCTGTCAACCCCATACGACGAAAGGTATCATAATATAGAATGTTGATACTACTTCCCCCATCCATGAGTACCTTGGTGAACTTATATCCCCCAACTTGAGGGGCCACCACTAAGACCAGATGACCCGGATTGTCAACCCGGGGCGGGTGATCCTCTCTACTCCATAAAATGGGTTGCTCAAACCAGCGCAAATACTGAGGCACCGCTGGTTCAATAGAGTTCATTGCCCTCTTGTGAAGCTTCTGATCACGCTTACACAAGCTAGTGGTGAAGACATGATATTGCCCACTATTTAACTGCTTAGGATTGCTCTGATAACCCGACTGCTGCTGCTGGTTCCCCTGATGGTTGTAACCTCCCTGGTCGCCCTGGTTCCCTTGATTGCTGTGTCCAGTTTGATTGCCCTGAAATCCTGAACCGGAACTGCCGCCTCCGTAACCCGGCCTGTGGAAACCACCTCCTGAACCACCGGGCGGGCCATTATCGTACTGAAACATATTGGAGTTCTTGAAATCTCGCATGATATAACAATCCTTCCAAAGATGCGATGCTGGCCTCTCCTTTGATCCATGCTTTGGACAGGGTTGATTTAACAGCCGCTCCAAATTGGGGCCTGAACCTCCGTCCCTCTGGGGCTGCTTACCCTTATGGTGCTGACCATTCTCCTGAGCATTGGTGTTAGCTACAAAGTCCAAACTGTTGTCGGCCTTGCGCTTACCATTGTTCCCATGGCCTGCCGGATTATGCTGCTGACCCTTGGTGTTGCCGTTCTTTTTCCCTTTCCCCGGTTTGTCCTCCTCCGAGTCAGGGTCTTTGGTATTATCTAAATCAGTGTACTTAACCAAAGCGGCCATAAGAGTTGACATATCATTGCAGTGACGTTTGAGCCTTCCTAACTTCTGTTTGAGCGGCAGAAAATGGCAATTGCCCTCCAACGTTAACACTGCGGTATCTACATTGATACGATCCGATGAATGCAAAATAGTTGAGACCCGCTTTACCCAATGGGTCGTGGACTCCCCATCCTCTTGGACACAAGCGGCCAGATCCACAATTGACATGGGCTGCTTACAAGTATCTTTGAAGTTCTGGATAAACCAGTGCTTCAATTCGGCCCATGATCCGACAGAATTAGTTGGTAATCTCTTCAACCAAGTACGAGTTGTTCCCTCCAACATCATGGTGAAGTATTTAGCACATACTGCTTCATCCACATCTAACATCTCCATTGCCATCTTGTAGCTTTCAACCCATGCCTCTGGTTGCAAATCGGCGGTGTAATTGGGTACCTTACGAGGTCCTTTGATGTCCTTGGGCAGTCTTACATTACGCAAAGAGGGGGTAAGACACGGCACCCCTAAGGAACTGAATACCACACCTGGCTCTACTGAAGCGGTAGGGTGAACCGGAGTAGGTTGACGGGCTCCGTGCAGAGCTGCTAACTCGGCCTCTTGACGTGCGCGACCATGATCCACCACATCATGTGCATTAGCACCTCCCCCTGCCGGGTTGTGCCCTTGCGGCGAGTTACGGCGACGTGCACTGCTTGACACGGACGGGTCATCCTCAACGTGCCTGCTGTAGCTCCGGCTTGGATGGGGGGGGGTGGAATGAATCCTCTCACGACTGTGTGAATATGCCTGCTGCTGGTTTAGAGCTGTTTGAAGGAGATCTCTGGCACGTCGTGCCTTAATTGCAACTAGTGATTCGCCGTCGGTTGGGAGGGTTGCTAACCGTGAAGCAGCGGCCACAATGTTGTCCAATGGGTAGGAGTAATGCCCGGGAGGTGTTGGAACATACTGTGGCACAATGTTGTTCTGACGAGGCGGGTCCGTCGTGCGCGGCTGAACCGGCGCTCCTGTCCCTGGTGCCTCCGTCCGGTTTAATATTGGCTGGTTACTAGTTCCTGCTCCTGGCGTATTGAAGAGATTTATTGGCTCATAACTCAGCGGGAGATGCGATCGGTATCTTCTTCTCATGACTTCTTCTGAAGCATTCTGATCCAGCCTACGTCGGTAGGCCTGAGCTTCCAACTCGGCCCGTTCTGTAGCCATCCTAGCGTTCTCTGCTGCTAGGTCCGTGCTACCTCTTGAGCTTGCGTTGGATTTCCCCGAAGAGTAAAGGATGATGCAACAGAGTAGCGTAAGTATTTCCCTCAGTTTTTGAGAACCAAGGTATCAATCTAGTAGGAGGCCACGCTCAAGTCCCTCGTACCTGCACAAAATGATAGCTACTCGCAACCAACGCGATTAGGGGTTGTCAATCCCTTCACGCTCACTTACGAGAGTGAGATCTGATAGATATAATATTTTTGGTATTTTTGGTATAGAGATGCAAAGTGAAAAGTAAAAGGCAAAGTAAAAAGCAAAGCAAGATTAAAGTGATGGAGATTGATATGATGAGAATAGACTCGGGGGCCATAGGTTTCACTAGTGGCTTCTCTCAAGAGCATAAGTATTCTACAGTGGGTGAACAAATTACTGTTGAGCAATTGACAGAATTGAGCATAATTATGAGAATATCTAGGCATGATCATGTATATAGGCATCACGTCCGTGACAAGTAGACCGAAACGATTCTGCATCTACTACTATTACTCCACTCATCGACCGCTATCCAACATGCATCTAGAGTATTAAGTTAAAAACAGAGTAACGCTTTAAGCAAGATGACATGATGTAGAGAGATAAATTCATGCAATATGAAATAAACCCCATCTTGTTATCCTCGATGGCAACGATGCAACACATGCCTTGCTGCCCCTTCTATCACTGGGAAAGGACACCGCAAGATCGAACCCAAAGCTAAGCACTTCTCCCATGGCAAGAACTACCAATCTAGTCGGCCAAACCAAACAGATAATTCGAAGAGACTTGCAAAGATAACCAATCATACATAAAAGAATTCAGAGAAGATTCAAATATTATTCATAGATAGACTTGATCATAAACCCACAATTCATCGGTCTCAACAAACACACCGCAAAAAGAAGAAGATTACATTGAATAGTTCTCCACAAGAGAGGGGGGGACGTTGTATTGAGATCCAAAAAGAGAGAAGAAGCCATCAAGCTACTAACTATGGACCCGTAGGTCTGAGGTAAACTACTCACACTTCATCGGAGAGGCTATGGTGTTGATGTAGAAGCCCTCTGTGATCGATGCCCCCGCCGGCGGAGCTCCGGAACAGGCCCCAAGATGGGATCTCGTGGATACAGAAAGTTACGGCGGTGGAATTAGGGTTTTGGCTCCATATCTGATCGTTTGGGGGTACGTAGGTATATATAGGAGGAAGAAGTACGTCGGTGGAGCTTCGGTGGGCCCATGAGGGTGGGGGCGCGCCTGGGGGTATTGGGCGCGCCCCCTACCTCGTGCCCACCTCGAAGCTTCCTTGACGTACGGTCCAAGTCTCCTGGGTCATATTCAGGAAGAAAATCACGTTCCAGAAAGGTTTATTCCATTTGGACTCCGTTTGATATTCCGTTTCTTCGAAACACTGAAATAGGCAAAAAACAGCAATTCTGGGCTGGGCCTCCGGTTAATAGGTTAGTCCCAAAAATAATATAAAAGTGGAAAATAAATCCCAATATAGTCCAAAACAGTAGATAATATAGCATGGAGCAATAAAAAATTATAGATACGTTGGAGAGGTATCAGTCCGCTTTAGCCTGAGTTATCTGATCTTTCACCTTTGCGATCTCCGTGTTGTGCTGATCCTGGGCTGCTGCATCCAACTCCGCGGCCATCAATGTTGCCAAAGCGTCGAACAAGTCATACAAAACTTAAGACGGAGGTGGCGCAGAGTTCCCTGCCCCCGCTGGTGTGGCTGTTGCTGAACCCGAGAGCATTGCTGCGGCGGTTGATGAGTGGGGCGCTGATTGTGTACTGGCCATGAAGACTCTGGCCCAGTTTGGCAGATCAGGGGAGTCCGGAATACTGTTTCCCTCAGAACCTCCACTAATCCGGCCATCCTGCAATTGATAGAGTGATTCAGTCTCTCCAGAAGACTCGTCGTCGGAGCAGACAACGGTTTCTTCATCGGATGCCGGTCCGTCCTCATATTCTGCTCCATGGATGACACCTATGAAAACATGCTTTGCCATGGGCTGAACCGGGGAAGGGCTTGCATGCTGAGCCGTCTCGATGATGTCGGTGCAGGTGTCCGGCTCAGGGCCCGGTTCGCCAATCTTGCCGATGAAGACGTGAATCCCACCAAAGGGGACCCGATACCCATATTTGATTGAATCGGCCTCGGGGCCCCATCCTGCATTGTCGATGTAGAGCTCGCTGCGACGACTCTTCGTCATCCGGCCCACAGCGTATCCCTTGAGTCCATCAAAGCTGCCCTTCAAGAACTCGAAACCATCGTGCGATAGCCCCATGGTGGGCGCCAACTGTCGTGGGTTTCTCACGGCAGATGTCCTTGTGAAAGGACTTAGTCGTGGAGCCATGGCAATAGGTTAGCTTAAAGGGGTTAAACCGGACGAGGGGACACGGGGAGTTTATACTAGTTCGGCCCCTTCGATGAAGGTAAAAGCCTGCATCTAGTTGTGATTGGTATTGCTAGGGTTTCAATGACCAGGGAGCGAATCCGCTTTGACTGGCCCTCGAGTTGTTGTTTGCTGTCCTCAAACCGTGCCCGAGTCGTCCCTTTATATACACAGGTCGACGCCCGCCGGTTTATAGAGTCTCGAGGCCGGATCATAGAGGTGTCTGGCTCGGTCTCTATTCCTCTAACTTACAATACAAGTTTACATGATAAAGTCGGTTCACAACTACAGGCTTTAATCCGTCTTTGGGACTTGGGCCTTCTTAAAGCGCCAGTATCTTGCCATCTTCATGGGCTTCAATCTTCATGGAGCTAATCCGGCCATGCCTAGCCGGTTTACCTCCAGTAACTATATCCCCAACACCAACCCCGGCAGATAGTAACCCAGTTCCAGTTGACACAGCACCGTCTCCACCACAGAGCACCCAAACATGAGCAGTTAGTAAGGGAACTGCAGTGCCCAAAGCACGAGGACCACCACTCCGAATCCCAACTCAACACTTAAAGGAGAAGAAGATTTGTTCTCAGGTCAGGTTCTGTAGCTATGGTTCATACTCCTTTGCTCTTGCATTACTGTATTTACTCATACCAACTATTTTCAAATTTGAAGGATGGAATTGAAACTCCAATGGCGCAACAGGTATGTTTTAAACCTATTTCTTTAACTGGTTTGCTGTTGTAACCTGCTCTATGTTGATTTCAGTTTCAATTGAATAAACATTTATGTTCTCATGTCATGCACATTACAAGTGTTGTTATTGCTCTATAGTTACCCACACTTATATTCTGTCTATTCTGCTTTGTCTTGAACAAATATTATTTGAACTGTGTCTCTATCTTGATTTGGCAACAAAAACTAGAATGATATAGACCATAAAGTGACCATGGTACATAGATATATGTTTGTTTCATGTTGTTATCCTATCCACTTTACTACCGAACTCATTTACCAAAATGTGTTTCATATACAACATGGTAAACATGTGATGTGTCTGCTTGTTTCTCTTTTAGAATGCGGACAAAATATTGGAGAACAGTACCGCATTATCCAATGGTAAAGGAAGTAATGCAGATAAGGTTCAAGATAGTGAGACATCCCTGTTGGTCTCCAAGAAAGCTGATAAAAACTATCTTGACGACAGTGAGGGAACCCAAAAGTCCTGTCTTGATGTAGTGTTCGAGTTACTGGCCACTACTGCTGGCACAAGCTCTTCGAACTTGCTGCCTGAATCAGTTTGTCTTCTTGAGTCTCAACTTCAAGTTGAAAGACATCGATCGGATGTGCTGCGACAGGAAGCTGAAGGACTGAGGAAGTCCCTGCAGAATTCAGATGCATATTTTCTGGTGCAACAGCAAGCGCTGGAGGATTTAAGCGCCAAACAAGAGAAAGTTAATAAGCTTGCTAAGCATCTTGTCAGCATTATGGGTACCCAGGATATTGTTTCTTGAGATCTTCTGAAGTGGTTTCAGTTCTGGATTTGTTTTGCTGCGGCATTTATTTGTGCTGGTCGCCAACTTTGACAACCAGTGTATATGATATGTTGCTTTGTTCCCTATATTTGCACTGGTGGCGAACTTTGATGCCCAGTGGATGTAATATGTGTAATAGCCGTGATAGCCTAGCGTTAGTTGCTTGCTTATTTATTTCCTTGTTGTCTTGTTTATTTGTTTGCTTGTAGTCATTGCAGTTCTTTTTCCGCGGTTAGCTAGTGGCTGCAATAACCTATTTTTTAAAACTAGGCCACAATAACCATGGGCTAATATTTACTGTAGTGACACTGGGCCTCCTACTGGTCGTAGAAACAGTGGGCCTTCTACGGGCCGTAGAAATAATGGGCCTTCTACGGGCCGTAGAAACAATGGGCCTTCTGCGGGCCATATCATCAATGGGCCTTATACGGGCAGTATGATCGATTCCAAACATGGGCCAAACAGACCGCATTATGGCCGTAAACGGGCTAGAGTTGGAATCGTCCGTTCATGGGCCGACCATAACGGGCCATCGTTAATAGGCCGTATTTGATGACGCTATGAAAACGGCCCAACATATTAACGGACCACAAACGGGCCGACTGTAACCACGGGCTGAATTTGGCCCACAAGCAGAAAATGACAGTAACGGGCTGTAAGTAAACGAATGCTAGAAATGAGCCCAAGAATAAATGGGCTTTGTTAAGGCCGAAAGATAACATGGGCTGGAAATGGCCCAGCGGAATAACGGGCCGCTAATGGGTATAAAGTGATACACTGTTCATTACGGGACAGTTTCACCATGGGTTAATGGGTGTAAAGTGATACACTGTTCATTACGGGCCAGTTTCACCATGGGCCATTAATAGGCCAAGAGTTACATAGGGCCTCATATGGACCGAAAGACGTCATGGGCCATACATGGGCCAGAAGTGAAAAAAGGCTGGAATCATATTGGGTGGCCCAGATGACGCTACTGGGCCTAATTTGGATAGGGCGTAACGGGCCTTGGGTTAGCGGGCTGTAAATGGGCTATATGCGAACAGGCCGTTAACAAGCTTTACATGGGCTGGCCAGCCACCTTTTGACCAAGTCAAACGGGTCGGCCTTTTCACAGGAATGGGCCTCTGTTGGGCCGTGCCACGTGTCGACGTATCATAGGCGCCTTCTGTCCAATGAGTTGATGACATCTGTCCCAACACTGAGCCGACACGTGTTTCCTCCAGCCAATGATGATTTTACACGTGGAAAATCCCCATTGGTCCAGGCTGTTAACGGGTTATCAGATCCAAAACCCGACCCGATAGCTTAATGGCGTTCCGTTATGGTGGATGCCACGTGTCGGTCACCCTTGACGAAAGCACTTCTGTGACGCGGGATTTATCGTCATGGAAGTGGACACTTCCGTGATGATAATTTTGGTAATGTCATGGAACACTTCTATGACAGCACAGGTATGACTATCTTGATTCTGTCATAAAATCGTCATGGATGTACATGCATGACAGAAAATGCGACCTACTGTGAAAAACACGTATAATCACGAAAGTGTATTTTTTTGTAGTGTTGGCTTGTCATCGGGGTTGTGCTTGATTTAAATATTTTGTGTGGTGAAGATAGAGCATAGCCAGACTATATGATTTTGTAGGGATAGCTTTCTTTAGCCATGTTATTTTGAGAAGACATAAATGCTTTGTTAGTATGCTTGAAGTATTATTATTTTTATGTCAATATGAACTTTTGTCTTGAATCTTTCGGATTTGAATATTCATACCACAATTAAGAAGAATTACATTAAAATTATGCCAAGTAGCACTCCGCATAAAAAATTCTGTTTTTATCATTTACCTACTCGAGGACGAGCAGGAATTAAGCTTGGGGATGCTTGATACGTCTCCAACGTATCTATAATTTTTGATTGGTCCATGCTATATTATCTACTATTTTGGACATTATTGGTCTTTATTACCAACTTTTATATTATTTTTGCGACTAACCTATTAACCAGAGGCCTAGCCTAGAATTCCTGTTTTTTGCCTGTTTTAGGGTTTCGAAGAAAAGGAATATCAAACAGAGTCCAAACGGAATGAAACCTTCGGGAACGTGATTTTCTCAACGAATAAGACTAGAGAGACTTGGACCCTACATCAAGAAAAGAAATAGGAGGCCATGAGGTAGGGGGCGCGCCCACCCCCACTAGGCGCGCCCTCCACCCTCGTGGGCCCCCTGTTGCTCCACCGACGTACTCCTTCCTCCTATATATATCCACTTACCCCCAAACAATCAGATACGGATCCAAAAACCTAATTCCACCACCGTAACTTTCTGTATCCATGAGATCCCATCTTGGGGCCTGTTCCGGAGCTCCACCGGAGGGGGCATCGATCACGGAGGGCTTCTACATCAACACCATAGCCATTCCAAAGAAGTGTGAGTAGTTTACCTCAGACCTACGAGTCCATAGTTAGTAGCTAGATGTCTTCTTCTCTCTTTTTGGATCTCAATACAACGTTCTCCCCCTCTGTTGTGGAGAACTATTCGATGTAATCTTCTTTTTGCGGTGTGTTTGTTGAGACCGATGAATTGTGGGTTTATGATCAAGTCTATCTATGAATAATATTTGAATCTTCTCTGAATTCTTTTATGTATGATTGGTTATCTTTGCAAGTCTCTTCGAATTATCAGTTTGGTTTGGCCTACTAGATTGATCTTTCTTGCAATGGGAGAAGTGCTTAGCTTTGGGTTCAATCTTGCGGTGTCCTTTCCCGGTGACAGTAAGGGCAGCAAAGCACGTATTGTATTGTTGCCATCGAGGATAACAAGATGGGGTTTTCTTCATATTGCATGAGTCTACCCCTCTACATCATGTCATCTTGCTTAAGGCGTTACTCTGTTTTTAACTTAATACTCTAGATGCATGCAGGAAAGCGGTCAATGAGTGGAGTAGTAGTAGTAGATGCAGGCAGGAGTCGGTCTACTTGTCTCGGACATGATGCTTATATACATGATCATACCTAGATATTCTCATAACTATGCTCAATTCTGTCAATTGCTCAACAGTAATTTGTTCACCCACCGTAGAGTACTTATGCTCTCGAGAGAAGCCACTAGTGAAACCTATGGCCCCCGGGTCTATCTTTATCATATTGATCTCCTATTACTTAGTTATTTCCTTAGCTATTTACTTTGCGTTTATTTTACTTTGCATCTTTATCATAAAAATACCAAAAATATTATTTTATCATATCTATCAGATCTCACTCTCATAAGTGGCCTTATAGGGATTGACAACCCCTATTTGCCTTGGTTGCGAGGATTTATTTGTTTTGTGTAGGTGCGAGGGACTCGCGCGTAGCCTCCTACTGGATTGATACCTTGGTTCTCAAAAACTGAGGGAAATACTTACGCTACTTTGCTGCATCATCCCTTCCTCTTCGGGGAAAACCAACGCAGTGCTCAAGAGGTAGCACTCGTAGGCATTGGATCGGTGATGGAGAATTATGCCGGATGCGATCGATCATGTAACAGTCATAACCTAGGGTGACACAGAACTAGCTCCAGTTCATCAATGTAATGTAGGCATGTATTCCGAATATAGTCATACGTGCTTATGGAAAAGAACTTGCATGACATCTTGTCCTACCCTCCCATGGCAGCAGGGTCCTATTGGAAACTAAGGGATATTAAGGCCTCCTTTTAATAGAGTACCGGACCAAAGCATTAACACATAGTGAATACATGAACTCCTCAAACTACGGTCATCACCGGTAAGTATCCCGATTATTGTCACTTCGGGGTTAACGAATCATAACACATAATAGGTGACTATAGACTTGCAAGATAGGATCAAGAACTCCCATATATTGATGAGAACATAATAGGTTCAGATCTAAAATCATGGCACTCGGGCTCTAGTGACAAGCATTAAGCATAGCAATGTCATAGCAACATCAATCTCAAAACATAGTGGATACTAGGGATCAAACCCGAACAAAACTAACTCGATTACATGGTAAATCTCATCCAACCCATCACCGTCCAGAAAGCCTACGATGGAATTACTCACGCACGGCGGTGAGCATCATGAAATTGGTGATGGATGAAGGTTGATAATGACGATGGCGACGGATTCCCCTCTCCGGAGCCCCGAACGGACTCCAGATCAGCCCTCCCGAGAGAGTTTAGGGCTTGGCGGCGGCTCCGTATCATAAAACATGATGAATCCTTCTCTCTGATTTTTTTCTCCCCGAAGGTGAATATATGGAGTCAAGGTGGACGTCGGTGGAGCGTCAAGGGGCCCACAAGGCAGTGGGTGCACCTAGGGGGGGTAGGGCGCGCCCCCCACCCTCGTGGACAGGGTGTGGGCCCCCTGACATGGATCTTTTCTTCTAGTATTTTTTATATATTCCAAAATAATTATTCGTTGATTTTCAGGTCATTCCAAGAACTTTTATTTCTGCACAAAAATAACACCATGGCAATTCTGCTGAAAACAACGTCAGTCCGGGTTAGTTCCATTCAAATCATGCAAGTTAGAGTCCAAAACAAGGGCAAAAGTGTTTGGAAAAGTAGATACGACGGAGACGTATCAACTCCCCCTATCTTAAACCTTTGCTTGTCCTCAAGCCATTCAGTTGATAAACTGAAAGTGATAAAGAAAAACTTTTACAAACTCTGTTTGCTCTTGTTGTTGTAAATATGTAAAGCCAACATTCATGTTTTCAGCAAAGATTATGAACTAACCATATTCACAATAACACTTAGGTCTCATGTTACTCATATCAATGGCATAATCAACTAGCGAGCAATAATAATAAATCTCGGAACTACACTTTCTCAAAATAATCATAATATGATATAACAAGATGGTATCTCGCTAGCCCTTTCTGAGACCACAAAACATAAATGCAGAGCACCTTTAAAGATCAAGGACTGACTAGACATTATAATTCATGGTAAAAGAGATCCAGTCAAGTCATTCTCAATGTAAACTGACAGGAATGGATGCAAATGACAACGGTGCTCTCCAACTGGTGCTTTTTATAAGAGGGTGATGACTCAACATAAAAGTAAATAGACAGGCCCTTCGCAGAGGGAAGCAGGGATTTGTAGAGGTGCCATAGCTCGATTTTGAAATAGAGATGAATAATATTTTGAGCGATATACTTTCATTGTCAACATAACAACTGAGAGATCTCGATATCTTCCATGCTACACACATTATAGGCGATTTCCAAACAGAATGGTAAAGTTTATACTCCCGATCCACCAACAAGCATCAATCCATGGCTTGCTCGAAACAACGAGTGCCTCCAACTAACAAGAGTCCCGGGGGAGTTTTGTTTGCAGTTATTTTGATTTGATTTGCATATAGCATGGGACTGGGCATCCCGGTGACCAGCCATTTTCTCATGAGTGAGGAGCGGAGTCCACTCCTCTTGAGAATAACCCGCCTAGCATGGAAGATACAAGCCCTGGTTGATACATGAGCTATTCGAGCATACAAAACAGAATGTTTATTTGAAGGTTTAGAGTTTGGCACATACAAGTTTACTTGGAACAGCAGGTAGATACCGTATATAGGTTGGTATGGTGGACTCATATGGAACAACTTTGGGGTTTATGGAGTTGGGTGCACAAGCAGTATTCCCGTTTAGTACAAGTGAAGGCTACAAACTAGAGAGCAACAACAGTCATGAACATGCATTAAAATTAATCAACACCGAATGTAAGCATGAGTAGGATATAATGCACCATGAACATAAATATCATAGAGGCTATGTTGATTTTGTTTCAACTACATGCGTCAACATGTGCCAAGTCAAGCCAGTCGAATAATTCAAAAGAGGATACCACCCTATCATACCACATCACAACCATTTTAATAGCATGTTGGCACACAAGGTAAACCATTATAAGCTCCTAGATAATTAAGCATGGCATAAGCAACTACAATCTCTAATTGCCATTGCAAATATGTTTCTTTCATAATAGGCTAAATCAGGAACAATGAGCTTATCATATTTACAAAAACAAGAGAGGTCGAGCTCATACCAGCTTTTCTCATCTCAATAAGTTCATCATATAATCATCATTATTGCCTTTCACTTGCACGAACGAATAGCATGGATAATAATAATAGTGCACGTGCATTGGACTAAGCTGGAATCTGCAAGCAATCAATTCAAGAGAGAAGACAAGGTAATATGGGCTCTTTGTTAGATCAACAATAATGCATATGAGAGCCACTCAAAATTTTCATTATGGTCTTCTCCTCTCGACCCCCAAAGAACAAGAAAAGAAATAAAACTATTTACACGGGAAAGCTCCCAACAAGCAAAAAGAAGAACAAGAAATCTTTTTGGGTTTTCTTTTAATTATTACTATTACAGGCATGGAAAGTAAACTAACTAAAAGCTACAACTAACTTTTTTTTGTTTTTTTCCAAAGTTTCTCAAACACACAAGAAGAAAGCATAAAAAGGGAAGTAAACTAGCATGTATGATACAATGAAAAAGTATGAGCACCGACACCTAGCATGAGTGTGTGAAACAGGAATGTAATGTCAGTGAGAGATACATACTCCCCCAAGCTTAGGCTTTTGTCCTAAGTTGGTCTATGGCCACGGCTGGCCTGGCGGATATCCAAAGTTGTAGCTGGGGTCGTACTGAGATGCAGCGGCAATTGCCTGATGAGCTGCAGCTTGGAGGCGAGCTATCTCCACCCTCCTCTCGTACTCGGTCGCCTCCTCCCTGGTTATAACATATCTCCCCTTTGCCTGAAAGTCAAAGAAAGTAGGAGTAGGGAGAGTGACGTGATAGGTTCGTCGTCTGTCAAAGATTAGTCGGTACTGGAGGAACTGGTCGTTTCTCTCAACAAACTAATGACGAACCATAGCATCATAATCTAGATAAGAAGGAGGCAACTCAATATCATCTCCACGTATGGGTATCTCAAGAAAGTTAGCTATATGAGTTGCATAAATTCCACCAAAGAAATCTCCATGAATACGATTATTATGCAACCTACGTGCAACAATAGCCCCCAAGTTGTATTGTTTATCTCCTAAAACAGCGCTCCTGAGAACGCTAAGATCAGGTACACACATGTGACATGCTTCATCTTTACCGTTTATGCACCTTCCTATGAAGAGAGCAAAATAATGTATAGCAGGAAAATGAATGCTCCCTATGGTGGCTTGTGTTACATCTCGAGATTCCCCCACTGTAATACTAGCAAGAAAATTTCTAAATTCAGATTTGCGAGGTTCACTAACATTACCCCACCGTGGGAGTTTACAAGCAGTGTTAAAATCTTCTAAGTCCATGGTATAAGATTTATCATAAAGATCAAACAGGACAGTTTGAGAATTGCTTGATGATGAAAATTTAAACCTTCTCACAAATGAATCAGTTAAATAGAGGTATTGACGGCACTTATCTGCCTCGAAGCTCTCAAGATCGTCATTGCGCACATATGCATCAAATTCATCCTTAATTCCTGCTCGGGCCATGAAATTGTCTGATGGCCATTCACAAGGCCGCACTTGAGCTTCTCTTGGTGGTTCCTCGTCTGCATCACGTATTGCAGGTCTGGGTCCTTACTTCCTTGAAGAACTACCTTGGTACATTTTCCTAAACATATTTCTTCCTCTGAAAAATTTCTGAAATGTTTAGTAACTCAAAAATAAAAGTGAACCAAACTCAACAACATTGATAGCAACTACTCCTACAAGTGCCTAGAGGCAATATCATGCATTAAAACTACTTTTGACCATATAGATTTGACATGCAAGCTCAAGAACAGGGTCACCTAAGCAGCAAAAATTTGCAATGAATAAAGCACTAGAACAAAAACTAATTGGACCATTGGAGGAGTCACATACCAAAGAACAATCCCCCAAAGCAGTTTTGTGAATGGAGCTTTGAGATAGGAGATCGAAAATAGAAGCAAGATGAGCAAGAACTCGGGTTTGAGCTGGTTGGTAATTTTTTGGGGAGGAAGAAAGAGTGTGTGGTAGCTGGAATAAGTGGAGAGGAGCCACCATGGGCCCACAAGGCAGGGGGCGCGCCCAGGGGGTGGGCACGCCCTGGACCCTCGTGGTCAGGTGCTTGCTCCCCCTGCTGTGTTCTCAGTGCCAGATATTCTCAAATATTCTAGAAAAAATCATATTTAAATTTCAGGGCTTTTAGAGAACTTTTATTTTTGGGGTACTTTTTTATTGCATGGATAATTCGGAAAACTGAGAGAAAATACTATTTTTGCTTTATTTAATATAAACAACAGAAAGTAAAAAGAGGGTACAGAGAGTTGTGTTTTCTAACTTCATCCATCTCATGCTCATCAAAAGGAATCCACTAACAAGGTTGATCAAGTTTTGTTAACAAACTCATTCCGAATAACATGGAACCGGAGAAATTTCGAATAACACTAGGTTACCTCAACGGGGATATGCATGTCCCCAACAATAAGAGTATCATATTTCTTCTTGACAGTAGGAATAGGAAATTCAAAACCTCCAATAGTAATTGTTGAAAATTTTCCAATAGATTTGATACCGTGGACTTGAGGTTGTTTCCTCGGAAAGTGTACTGTATGCTCATTACCATTAACATGAAAAGTGACATTGCCTTTGGTGCAATCAATAACAGCCCCTGCAGTATTCAAAAAGGGTCTTCCAATAATAATAGACATACTATTGTCCTCGGGAATATCAAGAATAACAAACTCCGTTAAAATAGTAACGTTTGCAACCACAACAGGCACATCCTCACAAATACCGGTAGGTATAGCAGTTGATTTATCGGCCATTTGCAAAGATATTTCAATAGGTGTCAACTTATTCAAATCAAGTCTACGATATAAATAGAGAGGCATAACACTAAAATCGGCTCCAAGATCACATAAAGCAGTTTTAACATAGTTTCTTTTAATGGAGCATGGTATAGTTGGTACTCCTGGATCTCCAAGTTTCTTTGGTATTCCACCCTTCAAAGTATAATTAGCAAGCATGGTGGAATTTTCATCTTCCGGTATCTTTCTCTTATTAGTAACAATATCTTTCATATACTTAGCATAAGGATTCATTTTAAGCATATCAGTCAAACGCATACGCAAAAAGATAGGTCTAATCATTTCAGCAAAGCGCTCAAAATCCTCATCATCCTTTTTCTTGGATGGTTTAGGAGGAAAAGGCATGGGTTTCTGAACCCATGGTTCTCTTTCTTTACCGTGCTTCCTAGCAACAAAGTCTCTCTTATCATAACGTTGATTCTTTGATTGTGGGTTATCAAGATCAACAACAGGTTCAATTTCTACATCATTATCATTGCTAGGTTGAGCATCAACATGAACATCATCATTAACATTATCACTAGGTTCATGTTCATTACCAGATTGTGTTTCAGCATCAGAAATAGAAATATCATTGGGATTCTCATGTGTGTTAACAACAGGTTCACTAGAAGCATGCAAAGTCCTATCATTTTTCTTTTTCTTCCTCTTAGAAGGACTAGGTGCATCTATAGTAGTTCTCTGAGAATCTTGCTCAATTCTCTTAGGGTGGCCCTCAGGATACAAAGGTTCCAGAGTCACTTTACCTCCTCTAGTCATAACTCTAACAGCATTATCATTTTTCTTATTATTTAATTCATTGAGCAAATCATTCTGAGCTTTAAGTACTTGTTCTACTTGAGTGGTAACCATAGAAGCATGTTTACTAATAAGTTTAAGTTCACCTTTAACACTGGCCATATAATCACTCAAGTGTTCAATCATATAAGCATTATGTTTCAATTTTCTACCAACATAAGCATTGAAGTTTTATTGTTTAACAATAAAATTATCAAACTCATCTAAGCATTGGCTAGCAGACTTATTACGAGGAATATCACCCTCATCAAATCTATAGAGAAAATTTACCTTTAATACCTGTGTCCGGTTATCAAGACCATGTATTTCTTCAATAGGTGATGAATTAAGACCATGTATTTCTTCAACAGGAGGTAGATTCTTAACATCTTCAGCTTTAATACCTTTTTCTTTCATAGATTTCTTTGCCTCTTGCATATCTTCAGGACTAAGAAATAGAATACCCCTTTTCTTCGGAGTTGGCTTAGGAGTTGGTTCAGGAAGTGTCCAATTATTTTCATTAGTCAACATATTATTCAATAGCAATTCAGCTTGATCAACAGTTCTTTCCCTGAAAACACAACCAACACAACTATCCAGGTAATAACTGGAAGCAACGGTTAGTCCATTATAAAAGATATCATGTATTTCATTTTTCTTGAGAGGATGATCAGGCAAAGCATTAAGTAGTTGGAGAAGCCTCCCCCAAGCTTGTGGAAGACTCTCTTCTTCAATTTACACAAAATTATATATTTCCCTTAAAGCAGTTGATACGTCTCCAACGTATCTATAATTTTTGATTGCTCCATGCTATATTATCTACTGTTTTGGACATTGTTGGGCTTTATTATCCACTTTTATATTATTTTTGGGACTAACCTATTAACCGGAGGCCCAGCCCAGAATTGCTATTTTTTTTGCCTGTTTTAGGGTTTTGAAGAAAAGGAATATCAAACGGAGTCCAAACGGAATGAAACCTTCGGGAACGTGATTTTCTCAACGAATAAGACCAGAGAGACTTGGACCCTACGTCAAGAAAAGAAACAAGAGGCCACGAGGTAGGGGGCGCGCCCACCCCCACCAGGCGTGCCCTCCACCCTTGTGGGCCCCCTGTTGCTCCACCGACGTACTCCTTCCTCCTATATATATCCACGTACCCCAAACGATCAGATATGGAGCCAAAACCCTAATTCCACCGCCGTAACTTTCTGTATCCACGAGATCCCATCTTGGGGCCTGTTCCGGAGCTCCGCCGGAGGGGGCATCGATCACAGAGGGCTTCTACATCAACACCATAGCCTCTCCGATGAAGTGTGAGTAGTTTACCTCAGACCTACGGGTCCATAGTTAGTAGCTTGATGGCTTCTTCTCTCTTTTTGGATCTCAATACAACGTTCCCCCCTCTCTTGTGGAGAACTATTCAATGTAATCTTCTTTTTGCGGTGTGTTTGTTGAGACCGATGAATTATGGGTTTATGATCAAGTCTATCTATGAATAATATTTGAATCTTCTCTGAATTCTTTTATGTATGATTGGTTATCTTTGCAAGTCTCTTTGAATTATCAGTTTGGTTTGGCCTACTAGATTGATCTTTCTTGCAATGGGATAAGTGCTTAGCTTTGGGTTCAATCTTGCGGTGTCCTTTCCCGGTGATAGTAAGGGCAGCAAGACACAAATTGTATTGTTGCCATCGAGGATAACAAGATGGGGTTTTCTTCATATTGCATGAGTCTATCTCTCTACATCATGTCATCTTGCTTGAGGCGTTACTCTGTTTTTAACTTAATACTCTAGATGCATGCTGGATAGCGGTCGATGAGTGGAGTAATAGTAGTAGATGCAGGCAGGACTCTGTCTACTTGTCTCGGACGTGATGCCTATATGCATGATCATACATAGATATTCTCATAACTATGCTCAATTCTGTCAATTGCTCAACAGTAATTTGTTCACCCACCGTAGAATACTTATGCTCTCGAGAGAAGCCACTAGTGAAACCTATGGCCCCCGGGTCTATCTTTATCATATTGATCTCCTACTACTTAGTTATTTCCTTTGCTATTTACTTTGCATCTTTATCATAAAAATACCAAAAAATTATCTTATCATATCTATCAGATCTCACTCTCGTAAGTGGCCTTATAGGGATTGACAACCCCTATTTGCGTTGGTTGTGAGGATTTATTTGTTTTGTGCAGGTGCGAGGGACTCGCGCGTAGCCTCCTACTGGATTGATACCTTGGTTCTAAAAAACTGAGGGAAATACTTACGCTACTTTCCTGCATCATCCCTTCCTCTTCGGGGAAAACCAACGCAGTGCTCAAGAGGTAGCAAGAAGGATTTCTGGCGCCGTTGCCGGGGAGGTCTACGCAAAAGTCAACATACCAAGTACCCATCACATACCCTTATATCCCGCATTACATTATTTGCCATTTGCCTCTCATTTTCCTCTCCCCCACTTCACCCTTGCCGTTTTATTCGCCCTCTCTCTCTCTATCCTCCCTCTCTTTCTCTATTTGCCTCTTTTTGCCTGCTTGCTTTTTGTTTGCTTGTGTGTTAGTTTGCTTGCTTGTCACAATGGCTCTACCTAAATTTGCTGACCTTCACCTTAAAAGATTAGAAGAGATCGAAAGCAATGTCAGGAGTTTCATGGTCTTGCTATTTGAACATAATAGTTTCTTCAGAAACGAGCTTAAAGAACAGAAAAGTTTTATGAGTTTTATGAATAAAGAGCTTGATGATATGTCTAAAGAATTCGATGGTTTAAAATCCCAAATTGCTCATCTTGAGAAATTAACTGCTAAAATTTCAGATAGGCAGGCTACCTTAGTTAATAAGATGGCCGCTAAACCGGATTGCTATGAAAATAAATATGAAGATCTAAAAGTTATTGATGTGTCCCCTATTAAATCTTTGTTTTGCAATATGAATCTTGATAATGATGGGACTGAATATGATCCACCTTTACCTAGAAGGCATTCCAAGAATTCGGAATTTGTTGATCTTGATGCTAAATTTGATAAAAGTGGGATTGAAGAAATTAAAACACTAGATGTTGCTAAACCCACTATTATGGATTTCAAGGAATTTAACTATGAAAATTACTCTTTGATTGATTGTATTTCCTTGTTACAATCCGTGCTAAATTCTTCTCATCCTTATAGTCAAAATAAAGCGTTTACTAAACATATCGTTGATGCCTTGATCCAATCTTATGAAAAAAACTTGAATTGGAAGTTTCTATCCCTAGAAAACTTTATGATGAGTGGGAACCAACTATTAAAATTAAAATTAAAGATCATGAATGATATGCTTTATGTGATTTGGGTGCTAGTGTTTCCACGACTCCAAAGACTTTGTGTGATTTTTTAGGTTTCCGTGATTTTGATGATTGCTCTCTAAACTTGCACCTTGCGGATTCCACTATTAAGAAACCTATGGGAAGAATTAATGATGTTCTTATCGTTGCAAATAGGAATTATGTGCCCGTAGATTTTATTGCTCTTGACATAGATTGCAATCCTTCATGTCCTATTATTCTTGGTAGACCTTTCCTTAGAACGATTGGTGCAATTATTGATATGAAGAAAGGAAATATTAGATTCCAATTTGCATTGAGGAAAGGCATAGAACACTTTCCTATAAAGAAAATTAAATTACCTTATGAATCTATTATGAGAGCCACTTATGGATTGCCTACCAAAGATGGCAATACCTAGATCTATTCTTGCTTGTTATGCCTAGCTAGGGGCGTTAAACGATAGCGCTTGTTGGGAGGCAACCCAATTTTATTTTTATTCCTTGCTTTTTGCTCCTGTTTAGTAATAAATAATTTATCTAGCCTCTGTTTCGGTTGTGTTTTTTGTGTTTATTTAGTGTTTGTGCCAAGTAGAACCGTTGGAAGGACTTGGGGAAAGTCTTGTTGAACCTGCTGTAAAAAACAGAAACTTTAGCGCTCACGAGAACTACTGCCATTTTTATTTGGAAAGTGCTATTTAGTTAATAATTTGTGAAGATTATTAATAGATAAATTCCTCACGTCCAGAAATTTATTTTAGAATTTTTGGGGTTCCAGATCTTGCGCTAGCTACAGATTACTACAGACTGTTCTGTTTTTGACAGATTCTGTTTTTCGTGTGTTGTTTGCTTATTTTGATGAATCTATGGCTAGTAAAATAGTTTATAAACCATAGAGAATTTGGAATACAGTAGGTATAACACAAATATAAATAAAGAATGAGTTAATTACAGTACCTTGAAGTGGTCTTTTATTTTCTTTCGCTAACGGAGCTCACGAGATTTTCTACTTTAAGTTTTGTGTTGTGAAGTTTTCAAGTTTTGGATAAAGATTTGATGGATTATGGAACAAGGAGTGGCAAGAGCCTAAGCTTGGGGATGCCCATGGAACCCTCAATATAATCTAAGGACACCTAAAA
>NW_024113182.1:0-9318 GCF_003073215.2 Triticum urartu | reverse complement strand
AGCGTCCGGCGGACGACGACGACTGGGGAGGAAAAATCCCATTTTGGGGCGGCCGTCGAGGTCTCTCGCCGGCCGCCGGCTGGGGTGGTGATGAAGATCATGGTGGTGGTGGGGGTTATGTATCTATTAAGGGATGTAGCGATGTGATCATAATATAAGTGGCAATTTCAGTTCGGACCCATGATCCAGTGTTCTTGCTGTCTTCTTGTCTTGCAGTTTCTCTATTTGCCCGGCATTCTTGCTCAATGTCAAGTACTGATCAGCTATGCAGCGTTCCACTTCATGAGCATTCTCTTCCTGATGGTGTATCACCAAATTTGAGCATTTTCTTTCTGACGGTAGCACAAATTTTCTGATCTGATCAGGTTCGTGTGCAGATTCCGAACTGCACGTTCGTTCATCCGGTGAACATGGTCTGAATTCTTAGGCCTTCTTTGATTCATAGAATAGGAATTTTACAGGAATAGGAAAATCATAGGAAGTGAGATGACATGCATCTTAATTCCTATAGAGAAAGAAATGTCATTTGATGCATAGGATAGAGTCTTAGCTAATGTTTTTTTTCCTCCAAAATGTGAAGGATTGATTCCTATCCTACATAGGAATAGGAATCCATTCCTACAAACCAAATGACTTCAAAGGAAATTTTCCTTTATAAATTTTATCCTATAGAGATCCTATAAAATTCCTACAAACCAAAGGAGGCCTTGAATGGTGTTTTTGTTCCCATTTTCGTTCATCCGGTAACAATAATAAACTGGTTTTGGTTGTTTGTTGATGTGGGCTTGGTGGCACGTACGTTGGAACTTGTGACCTGCTGTTTTGCAGTTGGTTGGATCCCCTTGGTGGCTTGTGATCGAGCGCGAAAAGAGTATGCCATCACAAGGAGGCGTATGCCGCGGACTAGTTAATAATCTTGCTGCTGGCCTGTTTGTTTACGCACACGGCGATACGGGAGCAAGACAAATGCTGGTAGAGGGAGGAGAAAGGCTCTCTCTCTCTCTCTCTCTTTGCTTACGCACATGGCGATACGGTTGGGTTCTATAAGTTGTATATGCTGCCATTTTATTTGGTTTTCATGGTGCAAGATCTGGAGAAAGGCGGCCACTTATTGTTTCGATTGTGTGTCAAGGTAAAGGAAGATACTTGTATATTTGTTCCTTTCCACCAAGCCATTTTGCTTCTGCTTTTGTGGTTGTAGGAGAGTATTTATTTAGGGACGATGATAGCCTGTCTGAATTGCATTTGTTTTCGGACGGAAATACAGCTGCGTGGCACTGAACCAGCTGCAAAGATGCGGAAAGAATTGCATTCCAAGTCTAGGAGTAGGAGTAGGGCTTTTTGTTCCATCACCATTGTCCACCTCTGAGCTGCTTGCTGATTGCCTTTCCTTTTCTTCTTCTTTTCTTTCTGGGGATGTCACAACGGCCATTTCTCTGTCGTTCGGACAATGGCCCAGGCCAATCTGGATTCGTTGGTGCACTCAGCCCATTAGCCCATGGATAACTAAGTGTGTCTGATAAGCCCGTTTGGACTTGGGTCGTCAAGATTGTACTACTTACTTTTCATTTGCACAAAAACTTACTTTTCATTTGCAAAATTTACTTGTTACAACAAGTACTCCTTCCAACCAATGCAAAAGCTCTTAGAGCAACTCCAACCAGCCGACCCAAACTGTCCACGTGTGTTCGTTTAGGTCGAAATGGACCAAAACATCGGTCCAACGCGCTGACCCAAATCCAAACCGCGTCCGCTCGGTGTTCGCCTAGACGCATTTCAAGCCCAAATTTGTGTCTGGTTTGCATCCACGTGGACACGAAACGGACACGGTGCATGCCCTTTCGATGTCTGCCACGGCCTCACCTGTTGGCCGCCCAACTACCGCCCACGCTCGTATTAAACACGACCACCGACCCCGGCCCTGCCTGCCAGTGGGTGGAAGCTGTCGGTTGCCATCCTTTTCAATACAAGCATGCAGGGGGGAGGAGGGCTCATCCACTTCCACCCCCCGTCCAAATCTGGCCACGCTTGCTCCCTCACCGACGACCAGAGCCCCTAGCGTGCCATGGGCTTCTTCAGCGGCAAGGGCAAGGGAAAGTTTTGCCCCGGCGCGAGCTCGTCCCGCGCCTCGCCGGCGCCACCTCTTCGACGCGGCCCGCCACCATGGGAAAGGGAGCGGTTGTACGTACCAGTGCATCATGCGCGGTGTCACTGGCAGTACCGCCAGCCCATCCGATACCTAGATGTCATCCTGCCCCATGGTTGGCATCTAGGCCCGCACCGCATTCCGCTGCTGGCGGTGCCCCCGGTCGGCGCGGGGCACACAGAGAAGGTGTGGAGGCGCAGCGAGCTGCTGACGACTTCCAGCATACGCATCGAACTCTCCCAACTGGGAGGCCTGGTTTGCATAGAGGACGAGGAGGAGCGCCGCCGCGGCGTCCAGGTCAACCCCGCCATCACTCCACCCCCCCTCCCAGAGGAGGAGGTCGTGGCCTACCAGGCTGCGCTGGAGGCCAACATGTAGTGCGCTCTGGAGGAGAGCAGGCGCGCCGAGGAAGCGCATCGGGATGGTCTGGAGGCCCAAGGTCAAGCCGCCGTGCATGGAGCCCGAGTCAGAGCTGTACCAGTGGACCGGCTAGCTCTGCGAGTGGGTCCGTGCCCCGCTCGTCTGGATTGGCGCGAGACTGGAGCAAGAGGCGACATACCTCCAACAATGGAGGGCGCGCGCGCTGGCGGAGTAACGCGAGAATGGCGAGCGTCGGATGAAGCTGGAGCAGCGCTGGGCACGGGAGGAGGAGGGGTAGGAGCGCGCCCGCGACGCAGCAGTGCAGCCAGCGGGCAGACGACGGAGGAGGCGGTGCGAGCGGCGTGGGAGAGCGCTTTCCCCTGGGCTGGGGTGGGCCGGCGCCGGCGTTCGACCTCACCGACCCCGAAGAGGAGGAGGACGACGATGATGCCTAGGGCAGCGCGTTGACTGTGCTAGTTTTCTCTAAAGTTTTTAAAAACATTTATTAGTGTTTAAGTGGATTATCCGGCTATTGACCAGCAATTAATGTTTAATTATATTTAATTATGTTCATTTTGGCCACGTGTTTTCGACACTTCTTAATAGGTAACGGATAAAACACGCGTCCGTTTAAGTTGCAGTATTAGAGTTGCCCTTAGCAACACTAGAGAGAAACAACCATTTTTCTCACAAAAAATAGTAGTAGTAGAGAGAAATAATCAAAGCACATGTTGCAAGCTCTGCTAGTCTAGTCTAGTCATTTCGTACGGCCGGGCGACAGGGCGTGTCAACATGTCATGTGGCAATGCGAATCCAAATCTCAAAACATTCCGATTCCTTATCCTCACATGCCTGTCATCTTTGGCCATGCGCTATGGTTACGGGCCCCTCAAAGAATGACATCTGAGAGCACAAGAATTTGCCTCATGGTCCACTTGGGCAGGCACTAGGCCTTGCTCATGAGCCCCTACAAGGCCGTGCCTTTTGCTTTCTGACGGATTCAATCTGGTCATGATAGGATTTGCTAGGAACGTTTCAAATCTAACATTGAACTGTAACGACAAAAAACAAAGATTTGTGAAGTGTGCTTTGAGGTGCTCTTGACCTGCAATCGTGCTCTCATACTGCTCAAGCTGGAAGATTTGTTTATGATGTTTAGCATTGGCTATGAGGTGGGTATATTTGGTGTTATTATAGCCCTCCGAACATGCCTCACTTTGGCACGTTCGAACCATTTTGTCTCCTCCCATATGAATTTCGCAAGTTGGGCATCAGTGTAAGAGTATCTACAACTTGACTTGACAAATTTGAAATTTCAAACGCCTGCGGATGTGCCCAGGAGCGTCCGCAGACACTTACCCGTCATGCCTCAAATAATACATCCCACATCCGGAGACCTCAAACTAGAAACCTCACAAACAACGTAAAGCGATCTTTGAGCGGGGCTCGTCCGGCTCCGCCGTGCCCATGTCCGACGGCCAGATGCGCTACCCAAAGTGTTGGTCCAGTCGCCCACAAGGTAGAGTAGGGCATGGGGCACGAGCCGACTCACGGGACTCAAGGTGCCACTGCCTCTCATGCCTTACTCTTTCTCGTCGGAGCCCGGAACCTGAACGGTGCCGACGGACATCAGATCGACGATGGATCTGTCCTAGGATGAGCTAGCGACATCCGCCACCACGTGGTTGCGGCGCCCGGATTGCTGCACCATATGGGGCATGGTGAATGCGACCCCGCCTCGCCGACGTCCACCGCCGCGACGGCTGCCACTGCCTCCCACGCCCGCTGCCTCACACAACGAGCATGCTGTTGTGACGCCCCGACTTAATCATGCACTAATCATACATGTAAATGCACACGATCAAGATAAGAGACTCATGGGAAGATATCACAACACAACTCTAGACACAAATTAAAGTCATACAAACTTCATATTACAAGCCAGGGGCCTTGAGGGTTTGAATACATAAGCTTGAATACAAACGAATAAGCGGAAGCAACAATATCTGAGTATATAGACATAAAGAAAATAGTCTGCCTTAAGAAGACTAGCACAAACGATAGCAATGATCGAAAAGTCAAGGCCTCCTGCCTGGGAGCCTCCTAACTACTCCTGGTCATCGACGACCTCCACGTAGTAGTAGGCACCCTCGGGGTAGTAGTAGGCCCCCGTGTCCGGATGAGACTCTCCTTTGCGTAGACGGCATGTTTGGTGATCGCATGTGTAGTTTCCTATCTCTGTAAACCGACTCTGTACAATCCTAGCCCCCTCCGGTGTCTATATAAACCGGAGGGTTTAGTCCATAGAGGCAATCACAAATCATACAGGCTAGACATCTAGGGTTTAGCCATTACGATCTCGAGGTAGATCAACTCTTGTAACCCCTATACTCATTAAAGTCAATCAAGCAGGACGTAGGGTATTACCTCCATTAAGAGGGCCCGAACCTGGGTAAACATCGTGTCCCCTGCCTCCTATTACCTTCGATCCTCAGACACACAGTTCGGGAGCCCCTACCTGAGATCTGCCGGTTTTGACACCGACAGCCACCACCGCCCGATTCAAAGGATCAGGGTTTTCACTCGGAGCAATACGAAGGATAAAGAGTCACCGCGACGACTGCTTCACGAAGGGGATGACAGCCAAGGCCATCATAACCAATTATCCCCCACCTCTTGGCCTTTTAAGGCTCGTTGATATTTAAATTAATATAAAAGCCTTCTAATGATTATAAGAACCTTTTATATATAATTTAACATCATCGAAAACATTTTCCACCTAGATATATTAATTATCGGGAATACCTGGTATTGCCCAATAAACTCCGAAACCCTTTCGGTCACCCCAAAACGCTTCTGGATCCTCTTGAGACTATTTAGAATATTTATGAAAAAAATTAAAAAATATATTATCATCACCCCCGTCACTAAAATTCTGCAGATTGTGATTGCCTTAAGCTTGTGACGTCGTAGGTTCGGTAACCCATAGACATGAACGAAATCGTTCGTTCAATGACCGATAGCGGAGCCGTGGATGTCCATATTGATCCCTATGAGCACACGAATGATATTCGAGTGAACCTTTGGCTATCATGTGATGTTCCCTTTGCTTTGCGATACTTCACAAAACTCGGGATGTATTGATATCCTCTTAAGTCATCACATGCTCACTATACTGTTATCCTTATTACCTATTTTGTTCTTCTTTCTCGTTGTTGTATTCCGGCATCCCCGTGACGAAGTCACCTGTGTATGGCCAGATGATGATGGATGCCGTCACACCGAGAGGCCCCTAAGAATATATCTCCATCGTTGGAGGAGCAAATCCCACTCCGGAGCTATCTAGTCACTTGTCAAACTTTCCGATGAGCCTGTAAGTTTTCGATATGATCACCGTGACGTTTGAGCAACCCCAAAGTCCATTGTACGGTAAGAAGTTGCTACTTCTTGAGCTTGCATTGATTTTTCCCTTGAATAGGAAAGGGTGATGCAACAAAGTAGAGAACTAGAGATAACTATGTCCCTCGGTTAGGAACCAAGGTATCAATCTAGTAGGAGGCACAAGCAAGTCCCCAATATACACACCTGCACAAACTAACAAACACTTGCACACAACGTGAAAAAGGGGTTGTCAATCCCTTCATGGTCACAAACAAGAGTGAGATCTAATAGAGATAGGTCTAAAAGATAAATAAAAGAGGAAACTAAAGTAAATACAAATAAATTGCAGCAAGGTATTTTTGGGGTTTTTGGTTTATAGATTTGAAAATATATGATGGAAAATAGAACCGGGGGTCATAGCTTTCACTAGAGGATTCTCTCTTGAAAGAAAACATACGGTGGGTAGACAAATTATTGTTGAGCAATTGATAGAAAAGTGCATAGTTGTGACGATATCTAAGGCAATGATCATGAATATAGGCATCACATCCGTGACAAGTACACCGAAACGATTATGCATCTATTATTATTACTCCACACATCGACCGACTCGTGCTTGCATCTAGAGTATTAAGTTCATAAGAACAGAGCAACACTTTAAGTAACTGTTGGGGGACGTAGTAATTTCGAAAAACTTCCTACGCACACACAGGATCATGGTGATGCATACCAACGAGAGGGGAGAGTGTGTCTACGTACCCTTGTAGACCGAATGTGGAAGCGTTAGCACAACGCGGTTGATGTAGTCGTACGTCTTCACGATCCGACCGATCCAAGTACCGAACACACGGCACCTCTGAGTGCTGCACACGTTCAGTTCGATGACGTTCTCGCCTTCTTGATCCAGCAAGAGGGGCGAAGTAGTAGATGAGTTCCGGCAGCACGACGGCGTGGTGACGGTGTTGGTGAAGAACAATCTTCACAGGGCTTCGCCTAAGAACTACGAAAACTATGACGGAGGATAAACTAGAGGGGACGGGGTTGCCGGCACATGGCTTGGTGTTTCTTGATGTGTCTTGGGTGCTAGCACTACCCCTCTATTTATATGTTGAGCCTTGGGGTCGAAACTTGGAGTAAAAGTGTGACGCCCCCGATTCAATCGTACACTAATCATACATGCAAACGTGTACGATCAAGATCTGGGACTCATGGGAAGATATCACAACACAACTCTACAAATAAAATAAGTCATACAAGCATCATATTACAAGCCACGGGCCTCGAGGGCTCGAATACAAGAGCTCGATCATAGATGAGTCAGCGGAAGCTACAATATCTGAGTACAGACATAGGTTAAACAAGTTGCCAAAAGATGGCTAGCACAAACTGGGATACAGATCGAAAGAGGCGCATGCCTCCTGCCTGGGATCCTCCTAAACTACTCCTGGCCATCGTCAGCGGCCTGCACGTAGTAGTAGGCACCTCCAGTGTAGTAGGAGTCGTCGTCAACGATGGCGTCTGGCTCCTGGGCTCCATCGTCTGGTCGCAGCAATCGAGTATAGAAAGGGGAAAAGGGGGAGCAAAGCAACCGTGAGTACTCATCCAAAGTACTCGCAAGCAAGGAGCTACACTACATATGTATGCATTGGTATCAAATGGAAAAGGGGTAACATATGTGGATTGAACTGCAGAATGCCGGAATAAGAGGGGGATAGCTAGTCCTATCGAAGAGTACGCTTCTGGTAACCTCCATCTTGCAGCAGAAGAAGAGAGTAGATGGTAAGTTAACCAAGTAGCATCGCATAGCATAATCCTAACCGATGATCCTCCCCTCGTCGCCCTGTGAGAGCGATCACCGGTTGTATCTGGCACTTGGAAGGGTGTGTTTTATTAAGTATCCGGTTCTAGTTGTCATAAGGTCAAGTTACAACTCCAAGTCGTCCTGTTACCGAAGATCACAACTATTCGAATAGATTAACTTCCCTGCAGGGGTGGACCACATTTCCCAACATGCTTGATCCCCTTTGTCCGGACACACTTTTCTGGGTCATGCCCGGCCTCGAAAGATCAACACGTCGCAGCCCTACCTAGGCACAACAGAGAGGTCAGCACGCCGGTCTAAATCCTATGCGCAGGGGCCTGAGCCCATCGCCCGTTGCACACCTGCATGTTGCGTGGGCGGCCATTACAAAGGAAGTTGCGTTATGCGGTCCAACCTGGCGTGCGCCGCTCAATCGCTGATGTCACGAAGGCTTCAGCTGATACCACAACGTCGAGTGCCCATAACTGTTCCCGCGTAGTTGGATAGTGCGTATAGGCCAGTAGCCACACTCAGATCAAATACCCAGATCTCGTTAAGCGTGTTATTTTGAAGTAACCGCGAACGCCAACCAGGGCCAGGCCCACCTCTCACCTAGGTGGTCTCCGCCTGCCCTGTCGCTCCGCCTCAAAGTAACAGTCGGGGGCCATCAGGAACCTAGGCCCACCACTACCTGTGTGGAACCACCTGCCCCTTCAGCCCCCAACATCGGAATCACTTGCGTGTACTCAACGAGCCGACCCGACTTTAGTCACAACATGTAATATGTATAAAGTATATAATATATACCCGTGATCACCTCTCGAGTGATCACGGCCCGACATTATAGCATGGCAGACAAACAAGAATGTAGGGCCACTGATGATGAACTAGCATCCTATACTAAGCATTTTAGGATTGCAGGTAAGGTATCAATAGTTGTAGCAACAATGACAGGCTATGCATCAAAATATGATTAACGGAAAGCAGCAACATGGTACACTACTCTAATGCAAGCAGTAGAGAGAAGAGTAGGCAATATCTGGTGATCATGGGGGGGGGCTTGCTTGGTTGCTCTGGCAAGTAAGGGTCGTCAACAACATAGTCAGACGGGCACCAGCAGCGGCGTTAGTCTCGTAGTCTACCGGAGAGAAGAGGGGGAAGAGACAATGAATACAATGCAAACTGATGCATGACATGTCAAGTAGCGGTGCTAGGTGTGCCCTAACGCGGTATGAGGTGATACCGGTGAAGGGGGGAAACATCCGGGAAAATATGCCCGGTGTTTTGCGTTTCCAGACAGATGAACCGAAGGGAGAAAGTTACGTGTTCGCAATGCTAGGGATGTGTGGCGGACGAATTGGCCACGTATCCGGATTCATCTTGTCGTTTTGAGCAACTTTCATGTAGAAAATATTTTCTTCCGAGCTACGGTTTATTTTATATGATTTTCTAAAGTTTTAATCATTTTCTGATTTTAATTATTTATTTAAATCCAAAATTATCCAGAACAGTGAATGATGACGCAGGCATGACATCAGAGTCATGTCAGCAGGTCAACTGATCGGTTGACCAGTCAAATCAGACAGGTGGGTCCATGGGGACCCACATGTCATTGTCAGGGGCACTAACA
>NW_024113181.1:0-13016 GCF_003073215.2 Triticum urartu | reverse complement strand
TCCGCTTAACCGGAGTGTCGTTCCCTCTTATCAAATTCTTCCCAGTTTGCCAAGTTTTGCCTCCCTTCTCAGATGGAGTGCTGCCCAAATTATATCATCTTTATTTCCTCTCTACCTTGTTCTAAACGGTTAGCTGTCCGAATTTGTTCTTCTTCGTTCCTCTTTCCAACGGAGTGTCTCACCTTGTTCATCTTCTTTGTATTCTTTTCTCGAAATGGCTTAACCTTTTCAAGGTTCTTTGGTTTCACTCGTTTGTCAAGAAGCAACTTAGTTTTACCTCTTCTTTTCTCTTCCGTTTTTCCCTCTGGTGCCATTCTAGATCTCGGGACGAGATCCTCTCGTAGTGGAGTGTTGTAACGCCCCAAGACCGGAGATTCAGATGCCATCCATGGATTCCGGGTTTCGTCATGTGTTTTGTTATATGCCATGCAATCTTTACAGAGGTGCTTGCCATGTATTTTTGTGATATTCGTGGTGACTAGCACAAGCTTGCAAAGTAGCGTAATCGATAATGCTGATTTCAGGGACTTAGATTTTCTCTAAGTCCTTGTCCTGATTTTGTTGTTATGCCATATGTTCATGTTATTTCCTAGTGATCCGTGCCTCTTTAGAGGATGATCAGTAAGGATGTTTTGTTAACATTGTGGTGCTCTATCCATCCATGTCTTTGTTTGCATTTATGGAGCATCCTAGATTGAGTCAATCGAGCTCTACTTTTGCTATAAAATGTTCCTGGCAGATCGTTGACATGATTAGCGATTTTGCCGAGGTTGTTGCTATTGATCCGTGCATGCTATGTTGTTGTTCTTGCCATATCTGGCTTCAGTGCCATGTATTCTTGATGGGTGTATGCTTAGTTTGTCATGCAATGCTCTTTGGTGAGTGCATCAAGCTCGTGAACATGCCTACTCGTTAACCGATTTGCATGCTCCAGTTTTTCACAAAGTCTGGGATCTGTTTATGTTTTTGCCATGTTCACACGCTTGCAATTGTATTTTATGATCCCTTTTGGCTCAAGGTCACTAAGGGACTTTTGTTAAGTGCTTTGAGTAGCTTCATGCAATGCCTTGCTTTTCCATGTTAAGTTCCTGTAGCATGTAGTTTTCATACTCTAAAGTGTGCTTCCTGATGATAAATTCCAGACTTGTGTTAATTTCACTAAGTCTGAAACCTGTTATCATTTGCACTTTTGCCATGCTTGTTTGGACCTGTTAATGAGTGAATTAGCCGTAGCTCAGTGTTCATCTTTTGTCAAGCATCATGAGTGGATCCCTTCCATGTATTTTGTTGTCATGTTTGAGTGTTGTAGCATATTTAACTTCGTGCATTTAGTTGGTCACTTGCTGATTATCGCAGACCGGTGCCATATTTGTTTTGCTTGCCATTTCCAAACCGTGTATCCGATTCCGGTGATCTTTATATCGATTTCAACCGAAATCACCTCACCTTTCCAGTGGCACTCTTGGATTTCCAAGTTGAGGCCAGGTTCAATCATTCCTTTGCAAATCATGCATATGCATCGCATACCGCATACCGCATATCATACCTTGTTCAGGTGTTGGTTGTTTACTATGTTGTGTGCTTCTTTCCGGTGTTGCTTCTTCGGGTTGGTTCCAATAACATCGTGTTGGGAGGATTCGTTCGACTACGTCCGTTTATCTTCTTCATGGACTTGTTCTTCTTCCTTGCGGGATTTCAGGCAAGATGATCATACCCTCGAAATCACTTCTATCTTTGCTTGCTAGTTGCTCGCTCTTTTGCTATGCCTTTGTTGCGATACCTACCACTTTCTTATCATGCCTCCCATATTGTTAAACCAATACACTAACCCACCTTGTCCTAGCAAACCGTTGTTTGGCTATGTTACCGCTTTGCTCACCCCCTCTTATAGCGTTGTTAGTTGTAGGTGAAGATTGAAGTTTGTTCCTTGTTGGAACATGGAGATGTTGTTCCTTATTGGAACATGTTTATATGTGGGGATATCACAATATCTCTTATTTAATTAATGCATCTATATACTTGGTAAAGGGTGGAAGGCTCGGCCTTATGCCTGGTGTTTTGTTCCACTCTTGCCACCCTAGTTTCCGTCATATCGGTGTTATGTTCCCGGATTTTGCATTCCTTACGCGGTTGGGTTATAATGGGAACCCCTTGATAGTTCGCCTTGAATAAAACTCCTCCAGCAAGGCCCAACCTTGGTTTTACCATTTGCCACCTAGTCTTTTTCTTTCCCTTGGGTCGGCCAGCCCAAGGGTCATCTTATTTTAACCCCCCCGGGCCAGTGCTTCTCTAAGTGTTGGTCCAACCCAGAGCACTGTGCGGGGCCGTCCCTTGGCAACTTGGGTTACGTTGGCTCCCATACGCTTAGCTTATCCGGTGTGCCCTGAGAACGAGATATGTGCAGCTCCTATCGGGATTTGTCGGCACAGCGGGTGGTCTTGCTGGACTTGTTTTACCATTGTCGAGGATGTCTTGTAACCGGGATTCCGAGTCTGATCGGGTCTTCCCGCTAGAAGGAATATCCTTCGTTGACCGTGGGAGATTGTGATGGGCTAAGTTGGGACACCCCTGCAGGGTTTTGAACTTTTGAAAGTCGTGCCCGCGGTTATGGGCAGATGGGAATTTGTTAATGTCTGGTTGTAGAAAACCTGAAGTTGACCTTAATTAAAATACATCAACCGCGTGTGTAACCGTGATGGTCTCTTCTCGGTGGAGTCCGGGAAGTGAACACAGTGTTGGAGTTATGTTTGACGTAGGTTGTCCTAGGATCACTTCTTGATCATAGTTGTTCGACCGTGCTTTTGCCTTCTCTTCTCGCTCTCTTTTGCGAATAGGCTAGCCACCATATATGCTAGTCGCTTGCTGCAGCTCCACCTCATACCTTTACCTTACCCATAAGCTTAAATAGTCTTGATCACAAGGGTGTGAGATTGCTGAGTCCCCGTGACTCACAGATACTTCCAAAGCCAGTTTGCAGGTGCCGATGATACCGTACAGGTGACGCAACCAAGCTCAAGGAGGAGCTCGATGAAGATCGTGTTCTTTATGTTGTTCCGTCTCCAGTTGATCAGTAGTGGAGCCCGGTTGGGACGATCGGGGATCTGTGTAGCATTTGGGGTAGTCTTCTTTTATTTTGGGTTCCGTAGTCGGACCTTGATTGTATCTGGATGATGTAATGCTTAATTCATGTATTGTGTGAAGTGGCGATTGTAAGCCAACTATGTATCTCTGTCCCTTATCTATTACATGGGTTGTGTGAAGATTACCTCACTTTCCACATTTCTTTCAATGCGGTTATGCCTCTAAGTCGTGCTTCGACACGTGGGAGATATAGCCGCATTGAGGGCGTGACAGTGGCACTTGCTTCAGATGGATGCCATAGTCTTTGAGTGTTTGCTTCATCCATAGAAGCTGAGCGCAGCAAGATCCAGCAGCAATGTATTCAGATTCAGCAGTGGAGAGAGATACACAGTTCTGCTTCTTTGAAGACCAACATACAAGTGATCGTCCCATAAAATGACATGTGCCTGATGTAGACTTGCGATCCACCTTGTCACCAGCATAATCAGCATCCGAGAATCCAACTAGATCAAACTCTGAGCCCTTTGGATACCATAATCCTAGTGTTGGGGTGTGAGCCAAATATCTGAGAATTCGCTTCACAGCTAAGTGATGTGATTCCTTTGGTGCCGCTTGGAACCGGGCACACATGCAAACACTAAACATGATATCTGGCCTAGATGCACACAAATAAAGCAAGGAACCAATCATGGAGCGGTATACCTTTTGATCGAACTCTTTACCATTGTCACCGGGACCCAGATGATGTTTGGCTGGCATTGGCGTCATGTAGCCTTTGCAGTCTTGCATTCCAAATTTCTTCAGGCAATCTTTGAGGTATTTCTCTTAAGATATAAAGATGTCGTTGCGTTGCTGACGTATTTGAAGACCAAGGAAGAACTTCAGCTCACCCATCATGGACATCTGATATTGCTCTTGCATCATATATCCAAACTCTTCACTGTATTTCTGATTGGTGCAGCCGAAGATAATGTCATCCACATATATTTGGCACACAAATAGTTCACCATCATATGTCTTCGTGAAGAGAGTGGGATCGAGGGAACCAGGTTTGAAACCTTTGCTCTTCAGGAAGTCTTTGAGTGTGTCATACCAAGCCCGAGGGGCTTGTTTGAGGCCATACAGTGCCTTGTTGAGCTTGTACACCATGTCAGGATGTTTTGGATCTTCAAAGCCAGGTGGTTGTGCAACATACACTTCTTCTTCAATCTTGCCATTGAGAAAAGTGCTCTTCACATCCATTTGATATAGAAGAATGTTATGATGATTTGCATAGGCTAGCAGTATGCGTATGGCTTCAAGCCTAGCCACAGGAGCAAATGTTTCATCGAAGTCAATCCCTTCAACTTGAGTGTATCCTTGAGCAACGAGACGAGCTTTGTTTCTGACAACTTGACCATGCTCATCTTGCTTGTTGCGATATATCCATTTAGTGCCTATTATATTGTGCTTACGAGGATCAGGACGCTTAACCAGTTCCCATACATTATTCAGCTCAAACTGCTGGAGCTCTTCTTGCATAGCTTGAATCTATTCAGGTTCCATGAAGGCTTCATCAACTTTCTTGGGTTCAGATATTGAGACGAATGCAAAGTGCCCACAGAAATTTGCTAGCTGTGTTGCCCTTGAACGAGTGAGTGGACCTGGTGCATTGATGCTATCAATTATTCTCTCAATTTGTACTTCATTTGCAACACGAGGATGAACAGGACGAAGATTTTGCTCTTGCTGATCATTGTCATCGTTAGAAGGATTGTCTTCAGGCTGAGCATTGTCTTCAGGTTGATCAGGTGCGGAGATGATAAGTTCCTCTTCAGGCTGAGCTTCAGATGGTATGATTTCTCCAGTTCCCATAAGTTTGATTGATTCACTGGATGGAACTTCATCTAGCACATTTGGCAGGTGCTCTCTTTGCGAGCCGTTAGTCTCATCGAACCGCACATCCACAGTTTCAACCACTTTATAGTGAAAGAGGTTGAAGACTCTGTAGGAGTGCGAATCCTTTCCATATCCAAGCATAAAACCTTCATGTGCTTTCGGTGCAAATTTTGAAGTGTGATGTGGATCCTTGATCCAGCACCTGGCACCAAATACTCTGAAGTAACTGACATTTGGCTTCTTGCCAGTAAGGAGCTCATAGGATGTCTTGTTCAGAAGCTTGTGAAGATAAACACGGTTGATGATATGGCATGCAGTATCAATGGCTTCAGGCCAGAACTTTCTTGGAGTCTTGTATTCATCAAGCATCGTCCGGGCCATCTCAATAAGTGTTCTGTTCTTGCGTTCCACGACGCCATTCTGCTGCGGCGTGTACGGAGCTGAGAATTCATGTGTGATGCCCAAAGTATCAAGATAAGTATCTAGGCCAGTGTTCTTGAATTCAGTGCCATTGTCACTTCTGATGTGCTTGATCTTGACGCCATAGTTGTTCATGGCTTGATTGGCGAAGCGTCTGAAGACATCCTGCATTTTAGTCTTGTAGAGGATTATATGCACCCACGTATATCTTGAATAATCATCAACAATGAAAAATCCATAGAGACAATCAGTAGTAGTAAGAGTTGAGTAATGAGTGGGACCAAAGAGGTCCATGAGGAGCAGTTCGAAGGGTTGAGTCGTTGTCATGATTGTCTTTGAGGGATGCGTGGCCCTCGTCATCTTTCCTGCTTCACAGGCACTGCATAAGTGATCCTTCTTGAACTTGACGCCCTTGATGCCTATGACATGCTTCTTCTTTGCAAGCGTGTGCAGGTTCCTCATGCCAGCGTGCCCTAGCCTCCGATGCCAGAGCCAGCATTCAGAAGCTTTTGCTAGAAGACATACGGCAAGTTGTGGTCCTGCTGAGAAATCTACCACGTACAAATCATCTTTCCGATACCCTTCAAAGACTAGAGACTTGTCAGATTCCATTAGAACAAGGCAACGATATTTTCCAAACATCACAATCATGTTCAAATCGCAAAGCATTGAGACAGACATTAAGTTGAAACCAAGGGATTCAACAAGCATGACTTTATCCATGTGTTGATCCCTTGAGATTGCAACTCTACCTAGACCCAATACCTGGCTTTTACCAGTGTCAGCAAATGTGATGTGACTTTTGTCAGATGGACGTAAGGTCGAGTCCGTGAGAAGATTTCTCTTGCCAGTCATGTGATTAGTACACCCACTGTCAATAATCCATTCTGAAGCAGCTGGTGTCGTACCCTACAGTGCAGTTAGGGGGATAGGCTTCATGAAGAGAATTGTGAAGCATAAACATTTGACGAGCAAGTGGATTATGAAAGCTTAGATCGAGGTTAGGACTGATAGGGCAAGTAGCAAGCGACTCGGGAACAAAATACATAATAAGACCATTTGGGCATTTGATCTTGCGCCCTACAAGATGTTTAAGGTCCCCAGCAATATCTTCAGACGATTTTGGTTTTCGGCTAGAGACCTTTCCCTGCAAAAGAGAGTTAAGCTTTCTTAGCCACCCACATCTTCAATGGTGGCTTCGAAGCAATGAGTCTAAGTGCATCATCTGAGAACTTTGGCTTTGGAGCCCTAGCAAAAAGTCTTGCAGGTGGACAATAGTACTCACAAGAATAAGCAGAATAGTTCTTGGTCTTATGAACATGGCGGTTTGATGAAACGCGCGCATATTCATAGGCCTGAGTATGGCTTCCCTGCAAAACATTTGCATTAGTGCGACTCAGGTGAGTCCTTTGTCTGTATGAAGCCTTTGGACCATATGAAGCCTGTGGTCTGGGGTTTGTCTTCTTCACTTGTGGTGTCATGACAACACTCACAGGAACACATCTCAAGGGTGGCTCAACAATGACCTAAGTGCACATCTGAAACTTGCTTTGAGCCCTAGAAAAAATCTGCGTGGACAAGAGACTCATAAGAAAACAGAGTAGTATTGCTATAACATGCGGTTGAGAAACACCTCAATAATTCATAGGCCGAGTAGGCTTCCCTACAAAACTTGCATTAGTGCGCTCATAGTCTTGTCTGTAGAAAACTGACCTTAACCTGTCGTTTGCTCTCCTGTGTGTCAGACACACACAGAAGAATCCCAGCAACCTTTTCGTACCAGACTTCTCATATGCCATTCCTCAGTTATACCAATATACCTGCAAACACTCAAACCAATCGATTCTAAACAGTAAGTTTGCATCAAAGGATCATCAATAACAGATGGGATAGCACAATGAAGCTAACAGGGATGAACACTGAGGTCTTTGCAGTCGCAACCCATGTGGTTTTGGGGTACTGCTCAGGTTTCCAGTAAGAACCATCAGCATTCATTTTCCTTTCGAACCCAAGACCCTATTTCCTAGGGTTTCGGTTTAGGATCTGCCTTTTAAGAACATCGCATAGTGTCTGGTGTCCTTTGAGCCTTTTGTACATCCATGTTTCAAGCAATGTCTTCAACCTAGCATTCTCATCAGCAATAGCAGTGGTATCCTCAACAGAGGGGTTAGTTACCACATCAACAGTTGAAGATATTGCAATAGTAACAGCAGTAGAACACCCAGCAACCGAAGTAGCATTGTCACACTCAATGCATTTAAGACATGGTGGTTCAAATCCTTCCTGAGCGGAACTGATCTGTTCGGCGCGAAGTGACTCGTTTTCCTTTTGAAGATCTTCATGAGCCGCTCTCAATTTCTCAAGATCTTGCTTCCTTTGAAGATAATCATAGGAAAGCTTTTCAGATTTGTTGAGAGCGTTTCATGACGACTTTCAAGTTCCTCATACTTAACGTGAAGATTTTTTATGTCTTCAATTAAGGACTGAGATCGAGTCATTTCAGTGTCTAACAGGTCATCGCTTTTGTCTAACAGTTTTTGAATATGTTCCATAGCTTTCTGTTGTTCAGTTGCAATCTTAGCAAGTGTTTTGTAGCTGGGTTTGGAACCAAATCAGAGTCATCTTCACTGGATGTTTGATAGTGAGTAGTGCGTGTGTTTACCTTGGCACCGCGTGCCATGAAGCAGTAGGTAGGAGCGGAGTAGTCCTTGTCATTTGCATCGGTGTCGGTGATGAAGTCATTGTCTTCAGTGTTGAAGATGGACTTGGCAACGTATGCTGTAGCCAGACTCACAATGCCAAAATCGGACTCCTCCTCAGACTCCACCTCCGCCTCCTCAGAAGCGGACTCCTCCTCTGAATCCATTTCCTTGCCAACAAATGCACGAGCCTTGCCAGATGAGCTCTTCTTGTGTGATGAAGACTTTGAGGAAGACTTGGAAGAAGACTTTGAGTATTTCTTCTTCTTCTTGTCGTCAGAGTCATACTCCTTGCTCTTCTTCTTCTTGTTCTCATTGTCCCACTATGGACACTCAGAGATGTAGTGGCCAGGTTTCTTGCACTTGTGGCATGCTCTCTTCCTGTAGTCATGAGCAGAAGCTTCATCATTCCTTGAGCTTGATCGTGAAGACTTTCTGAAGCCTTTCTTCTTGGTGAATTTTTGGAACTTCTTGACAAGCATAGCAAGCTCCTTTCCAATGTCTTCAGGATCATCAGAACTACTGTCAGATTCTTCTTCAGATGAGGAGACAGCTTTTGCCTTCAAGGCACGAGTTCGCCCATAGTTGGGACCGTAGATGTCTCTTTTCTTAGAAAGCTGAAACTTGTGTGTGTTGAGCCTATCAAGTATGTCACACGGATCGAGTGTCTTGAATTCAGGACGTTCTTGAATCATCAGGGCTAGGGTGTCAAACGAGCTATCAAGTGATCTCAGGAGTGTCTTGACGACTTCATGCTTGGTGATCTCAGTAGCGCCGAGGGCTTGAAGCTCATTTGTGATGTCAGTGAGTCGATCAAACGTGAGCTGGACATTCTCATTGTCATTTCTCTTGAAGCGGTTGAAGAGGTTGCGAAGGACACTGATTCTCTGATCTCTCTGGGTTGAGATGCCTTCGTTGACCTTGGAGAGCCAGTCCCAGACTAGCTTAGATGTTTCCGAAGCACTCACACGGCCATATTGTCCTTTGGTCAGATGACCACATATGATGTTCTTGGCAGTGGAGTCCAGTTGAATGAACTTCCTGACATCAGTAGCGGTGACACCTTCACCAGCCTTGGGAACGCCATTCTTGACGACATACCATAGGTTGACATCAATGGCTTCAAGATGCATGCGCATCTTATTCTTCCAGTAGGGATATTCAATTCCATCGAAGACTGGGCACGCAGCGGAGACTTTGATTATCCCTGCAGTCGACATAGCTAAAACTCCAGGTGGTTAAACCGAATCACACAGAACAAGGGAGTACCTTGCTCTGATACCAATTGAAAGTGCTAGTGATCGACTAGAGGGGGGGTGAATAGGCGATTTTTATGGAAGTCTTCAAAACATGGAAGTTTCAAAGACAAACGATAGAAATAAACCTATTACCATGCAGCGGAAGGTAGACTACACTAAGCAAGCCATAGTCAAGTATTCAATGAAGTGAAAGCACAATGACTAATAGCAGCTAGGCAGTATAGATCAGGTAGGAAGATAGTGTGAAGCCAATCAGAACAAGCAGTCACTCAGTGAAGACAAAAGATAATGCAATCATACAATGACTTCACCAGGTCCAACAGTAAGTAAAGGAAAGGGAAGGATGAAACCAGTGACTCATTGAAGACAATGATTTGTTGGACCAGTTCCAGTTGCTGTGACAACTGACGTCTGGTTAGGGAGGCTGAGATTCAACTCAGAAGACCGCATCTTCACCTTATTCCCCTTGAGCTAAGGACACCCAGTCCTCGCCCAATCAATCTGGTAAGTCTTCAAGGTAGACTTCCAAACCTTCACAGACTTCGTTCACCGGCAATCCACAATGACTCTTGGATGCTCAGAATGCGACGCCTAACCGACTGGAGGATTCACAGTCCTCAAGTGTAATAAGTCTTCAGATCACACAGACAGGAAGACTTAAGTGATGCCTAACACTCTTTGGCTCTGGGTGTTTAGAGCTTTATCCTCGCAAGGAATTCTCTCTCAAGGGCTTCGAGGTGGGTTGCTCTCAAACGACAAAAGCCGTGCACTAACTCTGAACAGCCAACCGTTTATGGTTGTAGGGGGTGGGCTATTTATAGCCACTAGGCAACCCGACCTAATTTGTCCGAAATGACCCTGGGTCACTAAGGAACTGACACGTGTTCCAACGGTCAGATTTCAAACACACACGGCAACTTTACTTGGGCTACAAGCAAAGCTGACTTATCCAACTCTGAATAAGATTTCCTCTCATAGTCTTCACTCGAAGACATAGGATTTTGGTTAAGCATCACTTCAGTCATTCTGACTGGTTCTCTTGGACCCCACTTAACAGTACGGTGGTTCCTATGACTCAACAAAGAAAAAACAAAGAACGACGAAACTGCTAAGTCTTCGCGCTCCATGGTCTTCATGCGATGTCTTCTCTTGTCATAGTCTTCAATGTGAATGTCTTCACATACCACCTTTGACTTCAATGTCTTCATACATTTTTAGGGGTCATCTCTGGTAGGAAAACCGAATCAATGAGGGACTTCTACTGTGTTATCCTGCAATTCTCACAAACACATTAGTCCCTCAACCAGGTTTGTCGTCAATACTCCAAAACCAACTAGGGGTGGCACTAGATGCACTTACACTATCGTTATGTCCTCACCCTCACTGATGACTTGACTAGATATGGGTATGTCTACTTAATGAAACACAAGTCTGAGACCTTTGAAAAGTTCAAGGAATTTCAGAGTGAGGTTGAGAATCAACGTGACAGGAAAATCAAGTTCTTATGATCAGATCATGGGGGAGAATATTTGAGTCACGAATTGGGCACGCACTTAAGGAAATGTGGAATAGTTTCACAACTCACGCCGCCTGGAACACCACAGCATAATGGTGTGTCCGAACGTCGTAATCTCACCCTATTGGATATGGTACGCTCTATGATGTCTCTTACCGATCTACCGCTACCATTTTGGGGTTATGCTATAGAGACTGCCGCATTCACTTTAAATAGGGCTCCGTCGAAATCCGTTGAGACGACACCTTATGAATTGTGGTTTGGCAAGAAACCTAAGCTGTCGTTTCTGAAAGTTTGGGGATGCGATGCTTATGTCAAGAAACTTCAACCTGAAAAGCTCGAACCCAAATTGGAAAAATGTGTATTCATAGGATACCCTAAAGAAACTATTGGGTATACCTTCTACCTCAGATCCGAAGGCAAGACCTTTGTTGCCAAGAATGGACCCTTTCTAGAGAAAGAGTTTCTCTCAAAAGAAGTAAGTGGGAGGAAAGTAGAACTTGATGAAGTATTGCCTCTTGAACCGGAGAGTGGCGTAGCTCAAGAAAAAGTTCCTGAGGTGCCTGCACCGACTAGGGAGGAAGTTAATGATGATGATCATGAAACTTCAGATCAAGTTGCTACTGAACTTCGAAGGTCCACAAGGACACGTTCCGCACCAGAGTGGTACGGCAACCCTGTCCTGGAAATCATGTTTTTAGACAATGGTGAACCTTCGAACTATGAAGAAGCGATGGCGGGCCCAGATTCCGACAAATGGCTGGAAGCCATGAAATCCGAGATAGGATCCATGTATGAAAACGAAGTATGGACTTTGACTGACTTGCCCGATGATCGACGAGCCATAGAAAATAAATGGATCTTTAAGAAGAAGACAGACGCGGATGGTAATGTGACCATCTATAAGGCTCGGCTTGTCGCTAAGGGTTATCGACAAGTTCAAGGGGTTGACTATGATGAGACTTTCTCACCCGTAGCGAAGCTGAAGTCTGTCCAATCATGTTAGCAATTGCCGCATTCTATGATTATGAGATATGGAAAATGGACGTCAAAACGGCATTCCTTAATGGTTTCCTTAAGGAAGAATTGTATATGATGCAGCCGGAAGGTTTTGTCGATCCTAAGAATGCTGACAAGGTGTGAAAGCTCCAACGCTCAATCTATGGGCTGGTGCAAGCATCTCGGAGTTGGAAAATTCGATTTGATGAGATGATCAAAGCGTTTGGGTTTACACAGACTTATGGAGAAGCCTCTGTTTACAAGAAAGTGAGTGGGAGCTCTGTAGCATTTCTCATATTATATGTGGATGACATACTATTGATGGGAAATGATATAGAATTCTTGGAAAGCATAAAGGCCTACTTGAACAAGTGTTTTTCAATGAAGGACCTTGGAGAAGCTGCTTATATATTAGGCATCAAGATTTATAGAGATAGATTGAGACGCCTCATTGGTCTTTCACAAAGTACGTACCTTGACAAGATATTGAAGAAGTTCAATATGGATCAGTCCAAGAATGGGTTCTTGCCTGTATTGCAAGGTATGAGATTGAGCACGGCTCAATGCCCGACCACGGCAGAAGATAGAGAAAAGATGAGTGCCGTCCCCTATGCCTCGGCCATAGGGTCTATCATGTATGCCATGCTGTGTACCAGACCTGATGTGAACCTTGCCGTAAGTTTGGTAGGAAGGTACCAAAGTAATCCCGGCATGGAACACTGGACAGTGGTCAAGAATATCCTGAAGTACCTGAAAAGGACTAAGGATATGTTTCTCGTCTATGGAGGTGACGAAGAGCTCGTCGTAAAGGGTTACGTCGATGCTAGCTTCGACACAGATCTGGATGACTCTAAGTCACAAACTGGATACGTGTATATTTTGAATGATGGGGCAGTCAGCTGGTGCAGTTGCAAGAAAAGCGTCGTGGCGGGATCTACATGTGAAGCGGAGTACATGGCAGCCTCGGAGGCAGCACAAGAAGCAATCTGGGTGAAGGAGTTCATTACCGACCTAGGAGTTATTCCCAATGCGTCGGGCCCGATGACTCTCTTCTGTGACAACACTGGAGCTATTGCCCTTGCCAAGGAGCCTAGGTTTCACAGGAAGACCAGGCATATCAAGCGTCGCTTCAACTCCATTCGTGAAAATGTTCAAAATGGAGAC
>NW_024113180.1:0-16450 GCF_003073215.2 Triticum urartu | reverse complement strand
GAATCTTTAGTAGTTGCGGATGCTTGCTAGAGTTCCAATCATAAGTGCATATGATCCAAGTAGAGAAAGTATGTTAGCTTATGCCTCTCCCTCAAATAAAATTGCAATAATGATTACCGGTCTAATTACCGATTGCCTAGGGACAAATAACCTTCTTGTTGACAAAAGCTCTTTACTAAAACTAATTTAGTTGTGTCTTTATCTAAACAGCCCTTAGCTTTTATTTACATGCTCTTTACTTCCTTGCAAGCTTACCAAAAAACACCTACAAAGTACTTCTAGTTTCATACTTGTTTCCGGTAAAGCGAACATCAAGCGTGCGTAGAGTTGTATCGGTGGTTGATAGAACTTGAGGGAATATTTGTTCTACCTTTAGCTCCTCGTTGGGTTCGACACTCTTACTTATCGAAAGAGGCTACAATCGATCCCCTATACTTGTGGGTTATCACCACGCCTCCTAGTTTGTCGCTCGCCTCCAGCATCGGGCAACCATGGCCAAAGGCTCAACCTTCTTGTTCTGGTTCAAAAGGAGCCAGGCGCCCATCTCAACACACACACACACACTCTCTAGCGCAGTGGTTGACCATGCATGCCCGCACCGGGGAGACCCGGGTTCGATCCCCGCGGGCGCGGTTTAAATCACCATTGTTTTTGCAAGCAAGTCTGAGTATGACAGGGTGGCCCCACATGCCATACATATAGCCCTTGTCCCTTTTCTTTATATTTTTCTCCAGTGAATTCCCATTTCTGGAAATATGCAACAATCCATTTCGGGCAAGTCCATTTCTGGATGGTTCCAAACAAGGAAGTGCCATTTCTGTCTTATTCCATTTAGGGCAGTTTTTAACTTATTGAACTTGTGATGATTTTTCTACAGCAACCCCAACATATTATAAATGTTTTTGGGGTAGAAAAATCCCACCAATCCCGTGGTGGCATTAGTTTCTGCATTTGAGCAAGTTCATAAACATGTCATTTTACATCATGAATTTGTTTTGCCATTTTCGTGTGATTTAATTCAATCATGCCATGAGGTTGCTTTGCACGTGGATAGCTTCATTTTCATGTCTACTTCATGGTAGATTTTGTTCTATGCCATGACATGCCTTGTAGTGAGTTAATCAAGCTTGTAAAGATGCCATGTTGAATCTGTTTCTGCTATGTCTAGCATTTTCACTGTCTTTAAAACTGTTATCTTTTGCATTATTGCCATGCTATTTTAGTCATGCTCTACTGGTTTATAGCTTTACCTCAGTGTTCATATTTTGTCAAGCATCTTGAGTAGATCACTGCCATGTGCTTTTTTGCTATGTTAGAGTGCAGTAGCTTAGTTTATTGTTACATTTTATATGGCATCGTGGTGTTAATCGCAGAATAGTGCCATTATTGTTTTGCTCGCCATTTGCAAACCGTCCATCCGATTCTGGAGATCTTTATATCGATTTCGACCGAAATCAACTCATATTTCCAGCGGCGCTCTTGGTTTGCCAAGTTGAGGCCTGGTTAAATCTTTTCCTTCCGGAGCACGCATATGCATTGCATATGGCATCCCGCATATCATGCCATGTTTTGCATCATGTTACTTGCACATTGCACTATGGTTGATTGTGTTTCCCTTGCTTGTGTTCTTGCCTTGGGTAGAGCCGGGAGACGAGTACGTGATCGAGAAACTCATTGAGTACGCTTATGAGGATCAAGCTTACGTCAACTCGGAGAAGTTTTGCAAGCAAGATGACCATACCCTCGAAATCACTTCTATCTTTGCTTGCTAGTTGCTCGCTCTATTGCTATGCCTATGCTGCGATACCTACCACTTGCTATATCATGCCTCCCATATTGCCATATCAAACCTCTAACCCACCTTGTCCTAGCAAACCATTGTTTGGCTATGTTACCGCTTTGCTCAGCCCCTCTTATAGCGTTGCTAGTTGCAGGTGAAGATTGGAGTTTGTTCCTTGTTGGAACATGATTATTGTTGGGATATCATTATTATATCTTGTTTACTTTAATGCATCTATATACATGGAAAAGCGTGGAAGGCTCGGCCTTATGCCTGGTGTTTTGTTCCACTATTGCCGGCTTAGTTTTCCGTCATACCGGTGTTATGTTCCTTGATTTTGCGTTCCTTACGTGGTTGGGTTAAAATGGGAACCCCTTGACAGTTTGCCTTGAATAAAACTCCTCCAGCAAGGCCCAATCTTGGTTTTACCATTTGCCACCTAAGCCTTTTTTCCCTTGGGTTCCGCGGACTCAAGGGTCATCTTTATTTTAAACCCCCGGGCCAGTGCTCCTGTGAGTGGTGGTCCAAAACAGAGCCACTTGCAGCGCCACCTTGGGGAAACTTGAGGGTTGGTTTTAGTTGTACGTAGAGTTCATCCAGTGTGCCCTGAGAAAGAGATACGTGCGACTCCTATCAGGATTTGTCGGCACATCTGGCGGCTTTGCTGGTCTTGTTTTACCATTGTCGAAATGTCTTGTAACCGGGATTCCGAGTCTGATCGGGTCATCCTTGGAGAAGGAATATCCTTCATTGACCGTGAGAGCTTGTGATGAGCTAAGTTGGGACACCCCTGCAGGGTTTTGAACTTTCGAAAGCCGTGCCCGCGGTTATGGGAAGATAGGAATTTGTTAATATCCGGTTGTAGAAAACCTGACACTTAACTTAACTAAAATGAATCAACCGCGTGTGTAGCCGTGATGGTCTCTTTTCGGTGGAGTCCGGGAAGAGAACACGGTCTCGTGTTATGCTTGAACATAAGTAGTTCTAGGATCACTTCTTGATCTTTGTAGCTTCTCGACCGCGCTTTGCCTTCTCTTCTCGCTCTCATTTGCATATTTTAGCCACCATATATGCTACTGCTTGTTGTAGCTCCACCTCACTACCTTTGCCTACCAATAAGCTTAAATAGTCTTGTCGCGATGGTTTGAGATTGCCGAGTCCCCGTGACTCACAGATTACTTCCAAAACCAGATGCAGGTGCCGATGATACCATTCCAGGGGATGCGACTAAACTCAAGTGGGAGTTCGATGAGGACCCAGGACGTTACTAATGTTTCCTTTCCAGACGATCAATAGTGGAGCCCAGTGATACGTCTCCAATGTATCTATAATTTTTGATTGCTCCATGCTATATTATCTACTGTTTTGGACATTATTGGGCTTTATTATCCACTTTTATATTATTTTTGGGACTAACCTATTAACCGGAGGCCCAGCCCAGAATTGTTGTTTTTTTGCCTTGTTTTAGGGTTTCGAAGAAAAGGAAATATCAAACGGAGTCCAAACGGAATGAAACCTTCGGGAACGTGATTTTCTCACCGAATACAACTCAGGAGACTTGGACCCTACGTCAAGCCAACAACAGGAGGCCACGAGGTAGGGGGGCGCGCCTCCCCCAGGCGCGCCCTCCACCCTCGTGGGCCCCTGTTGCTCCACCGACGTACTTCTATCCTTATATATACCACGTACCCCAAACGATCAGATACGGAGCCAAAACCCTAATTCACCGCCATAACTTTCTGTATCCACGAGATCCCATCTTGGGGCCTGTTCCGGAGCTCCTCCGGAGGGGGCATCGATCACGGAGGCTCTCGACATCAACACCATAGCCTCTCCGATGAAGTGTGAGTAGTTTACTTCAGACCTACGGGTCCATAGTTAGTAGCTAGATGGCTTCTTCTCTCTTTTTGGATCTCAATACAATGTTCTCCCCCTCTCTTGTGGAGATCTATTCGATGTAATCTTCTTTTTGCGGTGTGTTTGTTGAGACCGATGAATTGTGGGTTTATGATCAAGTCTATCTATGAATAATATTTGAATCTTCTCTGAATTCTTTTATGTATGATTGGTTATCTTTGCAAGTCTCTTCGAATTATCAGTTTGGTTTGGCCTACTAGATTGATCTTTCTTGCAATGGGAGAAGTGCTTAGCTTTTGGGTTCAATCTTGCGGTGTCCTTTCCCGGTGACAGTAAGGGCAGCAAGGCACGTATTGTATTGTTGCCATCGAGGATAACAAGATGGGGTTTTCTTCATATTGCATGAGTCTATCCCTCTACATCATGTCATCTTGCTTAAGGCGTTACTCTGTTTTTAACTTAATACTCTAGATGCATGCTGGATAGCGGTCGATGAGTGGAGTAATAGTAGTAGATGCAGGCAGGAGTCGGTCTACTTGTCTCGGACGTGATGCCTATATACATGATCATACCTAGATATTCTCATAACTATGCTCAATTCTGTCAATTGCTCAACAGTAATTTGTTCACCCACCGTAGAATACTTATGCTCTCGAGAGAAGCCACTAGTGAAACCTATGGCCCCCGGGTCTATCTTTATCATATCAATCCCTACTACTTAGTTATTTACTTTGCTATTTACTTTGCCTTTATTTTACTTTGCATTTTTTTCATAAAAATACCAAAAATATTGTCTTTATCATATCTATCAGATCTCACTCTCGTAAGTGGCCCTATAGGGATTGACAACCCCTATTTGCATTGGTTGCGAGGATTTATTTGTTTGTGCAGGTACGAGGGACTTGCGTGTAGCCTCCTACTGGATTGATACCTTGGTTCTCAAAAACTGAGGGAAATACTTACGCTACTTTGCTGCATCATCCCTTCCTCTCCGGAGAAAACCAACGCAGTGCTAAAAGAGGTAGCAAGAAGGATTTCTGACGCCGTTGCCGGGGAGGTCTACGCAAAAGTCAACATACCAAGTACCCATCACATACCCTTATCTCCTGCATTACATTATTTGCCATTTGTCTCTCGTTTTCCTCTCCACCCAATTCACCCTTGCCGTTTTATTCGCCCTTTCTCTCTCTATCCTCCCCCTCTATTTTCCCTTTTTGTCCGCTTGCTTTTTGTTTGCTTGTGTGTTAGTTTGCTTGTTTGTCAGCGATGGCTCAAGATAATACTAAATTGTGTGACTTCACCAATACCAACAAATGATTTTATTAGCACTCCGATTGCTCCTCTTACCGATGCTGAATCTTGTGAAATTAATACTTCTTTGCTGAATCTTGTCATGAAAGATCCGTTCTCCGGCCTTCCTAGTGAAGATGCCGCTACCCATCTATAATAGCTTCGTTGATTTGTGTGACATGCAAAAGAAGAAAGATGTGGATAATGATATTGTTAAATTGAAGCTATTTCCTTTTTCGCTTAGAGATCGTGCTAAAGCTTGGTTTTCGTCTTTGCCTAAAAATAGTATTGATTCATGGAACAAGTGCAAAGATGCTTTTATCTCTAAGTATTTTCCTCCCGCTAAGAATCATCTCTCTTAGAAACGATATTATGAATTTTAAGCAACTTGATCATGAACATGTTGCACAAGCTTGGGAGAGAATGAAATTAATGATACGTAATTGCCCTACTCATGGTTTTGATAGTGGATGATTATACAAAAAATTTATGCCGGATTGAATTTTGCTTCTAGAAATCTTTTAGATTCGGCCGCGGGAGGCACTTTTATGGAAATCACTTTAGGAGAAGCTACTAAACTCCTAGATAATATTATGGTTAATTATTCTCAATGGCATACAAAAGATCTACTAATAAAAAGGTGCATGCGATAGAAGAAATTAATGTTTTGAGTGGAAAGATGGATGAACTTATGAAATTATTTCTAGTAAAAGTGTTTCTTCTGATCCTAATGATATGCCTTGTCTACTTTGATTGAGTAATTTTTGAGTGGAAAGATGGATGAACTTATGAAATTATTTGCTAATAAGAGTGTTTCTTCTGATCCTAATGATATGCCCCTTGTCTACTTTGATTGAGAATAATAATGAATCTATGGATGTGATTTTTGTTGGTAGGAAAATTTTTGGTAACAACGCGTATAGAGGAAATCTCAACCCTAGGCCTTATCCTAATAATCCCTCTAATAATTATGGTAATTCCTACAACAATTCTTATGGAAATTATAATAAGATGCCCTCTGATTTTGAATCTAATATTAAAGAATTTATTACTTCGCAAAAGAATTTTAATGCTATGATTGAAGAAAATTGCTTAAGATTGATGATTTGGTTAGGAACGTTGATAGAATTGCTCTTGATGTTGATTATTTGAAGCTTAGATCTATTCCACCTAAGCATGATATCAATGAGTCTCTCAAAGCCATGAGAATTTCCATTGACGAGTGCAAAAAGAACCGCTAGGATGCGTGCTAAGGAAAAGATGGCTTTTATAAAGCATGTTCTTCTAGTTCCTATGAATAATGATGAAAGATCTAAAAGTTATTTGATGTGTCCCCTATTAAATCTTTGTTGCAATATGAATCTTATAATGATGGGACTGAATATGATCCACCTTTACCTAGAAGGCGTTCCAAGAATTTGATCTTTTGATCTTGATGCTAAATTTGATAAAAGTGGGATTGAAGAAATTAAAACCCTAGATGTTGCTAAACCCACCATTATGGATTTCAAGGAATTTTAACTATGAAAATTGCTCTTTGATTGATTGTATTTCCTTGTTGCAATCTGTGCTAAATTCTCCTCATGCTTATAGTCAAAATAAAGCGTTTACTAAACATATCGTTGATGCCTTGATGCCAATCTTATGAAGAAAAACTTGAATTGGAAGTTTCTATCCCTAGAAAACTTATGATGAGTAGGAACCAACTATTAAAATTAAAATTAAAGATCCATGAATGCTATGCTTTATGTGATTTGGGTGCTAGTGTTTCCACGATTCCAAAGACTTTGTGTGATTTGTTAGGTTTCCATGATTTTTATGATTGCTCTCTAAACTTGCACCTTGCGAATTCCACTATTAAGAAACCTATGTGAAGAATTAATGATGTTCTTATTGTTGCAAATAGGAATTATGTGCCGTAGATTTTATTGTTCTTGACATAGATTGCAATCCTTCATGTCCTATTATTCTTGGTAGACCTTTCCTTAGAACGATTGGATTTAGATCAATTTCCATTAAGGAATGGAACACTTTCCTATAAAGAAAATTAAATTACCTTATGAATCTATTATGAGATCCACTTATGGATTGTCTACCAAAGATGGCAATACCTAGATCCATTCGTGCTTGTTATGCCTAGCTAGGGGCGTTAAACGATAGCGCTTGTTGGGAGGCAACCCAATTTTATTTTTATTCCTTGCTTTTTGCTCCTGTTAAGTAATAAGTAAATTATTTATCCTCTCTTTTGATTGTGTTTTTTGTGTTTAATTAGTGTTTTTGCCAAGTAGAACCGTTGGGAAGACTTGGGGAAAGTCTTGTTGAACTTGCTGTAAAAAACAGAAACTTTAGCGCTCACGAGAACTGCTGTCATTTTTATTTTGGAAGTTCTATTTAGTTAATTATTATTGCATATGATTATAGATAAATTCCTCACGTTCCAGCTTCATTTTAGAATTTTTGTGGTTCCAGATCTTGCGCTAGCTACATATTACTACAGACTGTTCTGTTTTCTAACAGATTCTGTTTGCGTGGTGTGTTGCTTATTTTGAAGAATCTATGGCTAGTAAAATAGTTTATGAAACCATATAGAAGTTGGAATACAGTAGGTATAACCACCCATATATAAAGAATGGTTCATTACAGTACCTTGAAGTGGTCTTTTGTTTTCTTTCGCTAACGGAGCTCACGAGTTTCCTCTACTTTTGTGTTGTGAAGTTTTCAAGTTTTGGGTAAAGATTTGATGGATTATGGAACAAGGAGTGGCAAGAGCCTAAGCTTGGGGATACCCATGGCACCCCCAAGATAATCTAAGGACACCTAAAAGCCAAAGCTTGGGGATGCCCGGAAGGCATCCCCTCTTTCGTCTACTTCTATCGGTAACTTTACTTGGAGCTATATTTTTATTCGCACATGATATGTGTTTTGCTTGGAGCGTCTTGTATTATTTGAGTCTTTGTTTAGTTTACCACAATCATCTTGCTGTACACACCTTTTGAGAGAGCCATACATGATTTGGAATTTTTTAGAATACTCTATGTGCTTCGCTTATATCTTTTGAGTTATATAGTTTTGCTCTAGTACTTCACTTATATCTTTTAGAGCACGGTGGTGGAGTTTGTTTTATAGAAACTATTATCTCTCATGCTTCACTTAGATTATTTTGAGAGTCTTAATAGCATGGTAATTTGCTTAAAATCCTAATATGCTAGGTATTCAAGAATAAAAATTCTCTTATGAATGTGTTGAATACTATGATAAGTTTGATACTTGATAATTGTTTTGAGATATGGACATGGTGATATTAAAGTCATGCTAGTTGAGTAGTTGTGAATTTGAGAAATACTTGTGTTGAAGCTTGTGATTCCCGTAGCATGCACGTATGGTGAACCGTTATGTGATGAAGTCGGAGCATGATTTATTTTTTGATTGCCTTCCTTATGAGTGGCGGTCAGGGACGAGCGATGATCTTTTCCTACCAATCTATCCCCCTAGGAGCATGCGCGTAATACCTCGCTTTGATAACTTGTAGATTTTTGCAATAAGTATATGAGTTCTTTATGACTAATGTTGAGTCCATGGATTATACGCACTCTCACCCTTCCACCTTTGCTAGCCTCTCTAATACCGCGCACCTTTCGCCGGTATCATACACCCACCATATACCTTCCTCAAAACAGCCACCATACCTACCTATTATGGCATTTCCATAGCCATTCCGAGATATATTGCCATGCAACTTTCCACCGTTCCGTTTATTATGACACACTCTCCATCATTGTCATATTGCTGCAGATCATGTAGTTGACATTGTATTTGTGGCAAAGCCACCATTCATAATTCTTTCATACATGTCACGCATGACTCTTTGCATATCCCGGTACACCGCCGGAGGCATTCATATAGAGTCATATTTTGTTCTAAGTATCGAGTTTTAATTGTTGAGTTGTAAGAAAAATAAAGTGTGATGATCATCATTATTAGAGCATTGTCCCAGTGAGGAAAGGATGATTGAGACTATGATTCCCCCACAAGTCGGGATGAGACTCCGGCAGAAAAATAAAAAAAGAGAAAGAAAGGCCATAAAAAAAGAAAAGTCCCAAATAAAAAAATGAGAGAAAAAGAGAGAAGGGACAATGTTACTATCCTTTTACCACACTTGTGCTTCAAAGTAGCACCATGATCTTCATAGTTAGAGAGTCTCTCATGTTATCACTTTCATATACTAGTGGGAATCTTTCATTATAGAACTTGGCTTGTATATTCCAATGATGGGCTTCCTCAAATTGCCCTAGGTCTTCATGAGCAAGCAAGTTGGATGCACACCCACTTAGTTTCTTTTTGAGCTTTCATATACTTATAGCTCTAGTGCATCCATTGCATGGCAATCCCTACTCACTCACATTGATATCTATTGATGGGCATCTCCATAGCCCGTTGATACGCCTAGTTGATGTGAGACTATCTTCCCCTTTTTGTCTTCTCCACAACCACCATTCTATTCCACCTATAGTGCTATATCCATGGCTCACGCTCATGTATTGCGTGAAGATTGAAAAAGTTTTGAGAATGTCAAAAGTATGAAACAATTGCTTGGCTTGTCATGGGGTTGTGCATGATTTAAATATTTTGTGTGGTGAAGATTGGAGCATAGCCAGACTATATGATTTTGTAGGGATAACTTTCTTTAGCCATGTTATTTTGAGAAGACATAATTGCTTTAGTTAGTATGCTTGAAGTATTATTATTTTTATGTCAATATGAACTTTTGTCTTGAATCTTTCGGATCTGAATATTCATACCACAATTAAGAAGAATTACATTAAAATTATGCCAAGTAGCACTCCGCATCAAAAATTCTATTTTTATCATTTACCTACTCGAGGACGAGCAGGAATTAAGCTTGGGGATGCTTGATACGTCTCCAACGTATCTATAATTTTTGATTGCTCCATGCTATTATCTATCTATTTGGACATTATTGGGCTTTATTATCCACTTTTATATTATTTTTGGGACTAACCTATTAACCGGAGGCCCAGCCCAGAATTGCTGTTTTTTGCCTGTTTTAGGGTTTCAAAGAAAAGGAATACCAAACGGAGTCCAAACGGAATGAAACCTTCAGGAACGTGATTTTCTCACCGAATACAACTCAGGAGACTTGGACCCTACGTCAAGCCAACTAACAGGAGCTCACGAGGTAGGGGGCGCGCCTGCCCCGCCACCCCTCCAGGCGCGCCCTCCACCCTTGTGGGCCCCCTGTTGCTCTATCGACGTACTTCTTCCTCCTATATATATCCACGTACCCCCAAACAATCAGATACATAGCCAAAACCATAATTCCACCGCCGTAACTTTCTGTATCCACGAGATCCCATCTTGGGGCTTGTTCCGGAGCTCCGCCGGAGGGGGCATCGATCACGAAGGGTCTATACATCAACACCATAGCCCCTCCGATGAAGTGTGAGTAGTTTACCTCAGACCTACGGGTCCATAGTTAGTAGCTAGATGGCTTCTTCTCTCTTTTTGGATCTCAATACAATGTTCTCCCCCTCTCTTGTGGAGATCTATTCAATGTAATCTTCTTTTTGCGGTGTGTTTGTTGAGACCGATGAATTGTGGGTTTATGATCAAGTCTATCTATGAATAATATTTGAATCTTCTCTGAATTCTTTTATGTATGATTGGTTATCTTTGCAAGTCTCTTCGAATTATCAGTTTGGTTTGGCCTACTAGATTGATCTTTCTTGCAATGGGAGAAGTGCTTAGCTTTGGGTTCAATCTTGCGGTGTCCTTTCCCGGTGACAGTAAGGGAAGCAAGGCACGTATTGTATTGTTGCCATCAAGGATAATAAGATGGGGTTTTCTTCATATTGCATGAGTCTATCCCTCTACATCATGTCATCTTGCTTAAGGCGTTACTCTGTTTTTAACTTAATACTCTAGATGCATGCTGGATAGCGGTCGATGAGTGGAGTAATAGTAGTAGATGCAGGCAGGAGTCGGTCTACTTGTCTCGGACGTGATGCCTATATACATGATCATACCTAGATATTCTCATAACTATGCTCAATTCTGTCAATTGCTCAACAGTAATTTGTTCACCCACCGTAGAATACTTATGCTCTCGAGAGAAGCCACTAGTGAAACCTATGGCCCCGGGTCTATCTTTATCATATCAATCTCCTACTACTTAGTTATTTACTTTGCTATCTTCCTTATTTTACTTTGCATATTTATCATAAAAATACCAAAAATATTATCTTATCATATCTATCAGATCTCACTCTCGTAAGTGGCCCTATAGGGATTGACAACCCCTATTTGCGTTGGTTGCGAGGATTTATTTGTTTTGCAGGTACGAGGGACTTGCGTGTAGCCTCCTACTGGATTGATACCTTGGTTCTCAAAAACTGAAATACTTACGCTACTTTGCTGCATCATCCCTTCCTCTTCGGGGAAAACCAACGCAGTGCTAAAAGAGGTAGCACCCAGTTGGGGTGATCGGGGATCCTATCGCATTTGGGGTTGTCTTTATTTTGGTTCCGTAGTCGGACCTTGGTTGTATTCTGGATGATTGTAATGCTATATTTATATTGTGTGAAGTGGTGATTGCAAGCCAAACTCTGTATCCTCCTTCTTATTCAGTACATGATGTGTAAGATTACCCCTCTTGCGACATGCCTACAATGCGTTATGCTCTAAGTCGTGCTCTGACACGTGGGAGATATAGCCACATCATGGGTGTTACAAGTTGGTAATTAGCCTTCCCCGACTAGGGAGCGCCCTGCTTGATCGAAGCTGGCGTGTTGAGTCTAGAAAAATGTTTTGGTTATAGGATTATATATATCGGAGAGTAGGATTCTTTTTATTCCTCAGTCCTTCGTCGCTTTGGTGAGGCTTCCTGACATTAGAGCATTGACTCTTCTCTTCTTCAAATTTCACAAAAAAAATTATGATCACGCGGGTAACTTGAATCGTTCCGATGGTTTTGTGATGAGAACATGTTTCTTGGTGCTTCCCTAACATTTAGGGGCTTGTGGATGTGTCCCGGGGAGTTGAGCTCCGAGGTGTTGTCGTCACAATTTTATTGTTGCAGTTCTGGAATACCTGAGTTCGCCAACATCGAAAATCTCTTTTATGCAGTTGTTTGTGAGATAACCTCGATGCCACCCAGTACTGCGGTGGGAGTTCAGGAGTATTGCCATAACTCGTATAACGGATGCTTTTCGAAGGTTGAGGTAAATGATTTCCGAAGGTTTCTTGGTTATGTGTTGAAGTATGGATACAGCTGGATGTAGGATTTGCTAGTTTTGGGTGAGATATTATGCTTCCCCTGTATCCCCAGCACCTGATTGCATAACCAGAAAATTTCGGGAGTTTCATAGGTGGGAATTCATGTAGCTCTAGTATTTCTTCCCCATAGATATTTGGTTTGTGATTGGGTAATCCTTACCAAGTATTTGTTCATATCCGTACCTTGTTGCTTTATTCACCTATCTCTATCTAAGTGGCTTCTCAATTTATGGAAGTGTGATCATTTAATTTGGAATTCATTCGTTCATTCTTGTTTGAATGTTAAGGCTATATGTTCCAATTTTGATCCATTTGATTCAGCTTGAATATATGTCTTTCAAGATGCTAACGGATGTCACCCTCTTCAGGATGGTTCCTCCAACACGTCAGAATCCGGAACCTCCGCCACCACCTCCACCTCCGGAGGCATGGAAAGCTGTGATGGCCGCCACCAATGCCAACAAGCAGATGCTTTTGCAAATCTTGCAAGAGCGCAACCAAGGAAATCAAGGCCATGGCAACAATCAATCTCAGTTTGCTACCCTCAACCAGTTCCTCGCAAACCAGCCGAAGTCCTTCAGTAACTGTGTCGAGGCCACAGACGCTGACGATTGGCTCGTGGATATCTGCAAACATTTTGAGTGTAGCAACGTCAGGCCTGAGGACTTTGTCAAGTTTGCTTCGTTCCAACTCAAAGACCAAGCTTGCTGAGTGGTATCAACAATACAAAGATTCCAGAGGAGGTCGTGTGATTACCTGGGATGATTTCCGCCGAGACTTCAAAGCTCACCACATTCCTCAAAGTGTTGTTGAGAGTAAGCGTGAGGAGTTCCGCAATCTGAAGCAAGGCAGTATGTCTGTTTACCAATACAACATCATGTTCCAGAGGCTCGCTCGCTTCGCCAAGCAAGACGTCCCTGACGAGAAGAGCATGATATATCAATTCAGAGGTGGCCTCAGAGAAGATGTGCAACTAGCTCTCGTGCTTTTTGAGCCGAAAAAGTATGATGAGTTCTACAACATGGCACTAAAGCAAGAGGCTGCTCAGCTCAAGTGCGATGCTTCTAAGAAGAGAGTCAGGGATGCAACCCCTTCTTCTTCTTCTTCTTCAACTCAAGTGGCAGCTAAGCAGCAAAAGTTCTGGTTGCCTCCTCCTCCTCCGTTCCGTCCGCCGTACCAGCAGAAGAGTAAAGGTGGCAATGGATCTTCCCACCCACCCAACCCAGGCTTTCAGAACAAAGCTTCGTCTCATGCTCCAAGGTCAAGTGCTCCGTATCACCGGCCGCTCTCAGAGGTTACGTGCAACAAGTGTCAGCAGAAGGGTCACTATGCAAACAAATGCTTCAACCAGAGGCATCTTCCGCCTCCTCCTCCTGTGAGATCTGCCAGCAATGCAGTGGTCAAGCATAATCCCAAGTCTGCAAAGGTCAACATGATGAACGCAGCTCAGGCAGAGGACTCTTCAGAAGTGATCATGGGTAACCTTCCTGTTAATGATATTCCTGCAAGAGTTCTTTTTGATACCGGTGCATCTTTGTCATTCATATCGAAGCCTTTTGCATCCATGCACGATTTGCATACTGTCGATTTGCCTAAGCCGATAGCGGTTTCCTCTCCGGGTTGTTCATGAACACCAAAATGATGGCTCCGGATGTGTCTATCAAGATGGGAGATTATAAAGTTTCTGTCCTCTCCAATTGTTCTTGGTGACTCGGATATTGATCTAATTCTTGGCATGGACTGGCTTTCTAAGCACAAGGCTCAGCTTGATTGTGCTACCAGGAAGATTCAATTGACACACTCCTCTGAGGATGTGATCGTCTTTGCCGCTCGTGATGATACCATTCAACTGTTTTCTCTCAACGAGAAGGGCGAGTTGGATGCCATCTCTCAGATTCCAGTCGTTTTTGAATATCAAGACGTCTTTCCAAAAGAGCTTCCAGGAATGCCTCCTCACCGGCCAGTTGAATTCGTCATCGATCTTGAGCCTGTCACGGAACCTGTTTGTAAACGTCCTTACAAGCTTGGACTGAAAGAGTTGAAGGAGCTGAAGAAACAACTCGATGAACAAGAGCGTATGGGTCTGATCTAACCAAGTTCTTCTCCCTAGGGTTGTGGTGTTCTTTTTGTCAAGAAGAAGGATGGCACGGACTGGCATTGTGTCGACTACCGTCCATTGAACAAGAAGACCATAAAGAACAAGTACCCACTTCCCAACGTCAATGAGCTTTTCGAAAAACTCAAGGGTGCTCAAGTATTCTCCAAGCTTGACCTTCGTATGGGCAATCATCAGATTCACATTCATGAACAAGATATCCCCAAGACAGCATTCAGAACAATCTATGGTTCTTATGAATACACTGTCATGTCTTTCGGCCTTGTCAACGCTCCTCCAACATTCTCTCGCATGATGAACTTCATCTTCAACCCTAACACAAATGACTTTGTCTTGGTCTATCTCGATGACATTTTGGTCTTTTCCAAGAACAAAGAGGATCATGCCAAGCACTTGAGATTGGTGCTGGACAAACTCAGAGAACATCAGTTCTATGCGAAGTTTTCAAAGTGCGAGTTTTTGCTCGATGAGGTTCTCTACCTTGGGCATATCATCTCCGCCAAGGGCATAGCTGTTAATCCTGAGAAGGTGTCTGCAATTGTGAATTGGGAACCACCTCAGAATGTGAAGCAGCTCCGCAGCTTTCTTGGGCTCGCAAGCTATTGTCGAAGATTCGTTGAGAATTTCTCTAAGATCGCGAAGCCTCTTTCCAACCTTCTCCAAAAGCATGTGAGGTATGTCTGGACGCCTGAATGTGACATCGCTTTCAACACCCTCAAAGAGAAGTTAGTCACAGCTCCGGTTCTGACTCCTCCTGATGAATCCAAACCATTCGAGGTTTTCTGTGATGCTTCCCATCAAGGTCTCGGTGCGGTGTTAATGCAAGAGAAGAAAGTTGTGGCCTATACCTCTCTCCAGTTGAAGACCAACGAAAAGAACTACCCCACTCATGACCTCGAGTTAGCGGCAGTTGTCCATGCTCTTTTAACATGGAGTCATCTCTTGTTGGGAAGGAAAGTGGACATCTTCACTGATCATAAGAGTCTCAAGTACATCTTCACTCAGCCCAACCTCAACCTCAGGCAGACTCGTTGGGTTGAAATGATTCAAGAGTATAATCCAAGTATTGAATATACTCCAGGCAAGGCCAATGTCATTGCTGACGCTTTGAGAAGGAAGGCTTACTGCAACAGTTTGATTCTTAAGCCCTTCCAACCGGATCTTTGTGAAGCTTTCCGCAAACTTAATCTCCAAGTTGTTCCTCAAGGATTCCTTGCCAACCTCCAAGTCTCTCCTACTTTGGAAGATCAGATTCGTGAGGCTCAACTTCTTGATGCCATGGTGAAGAAGGTGAAGATTGGGATTGCCAAGAGCCAACCCAAGTACAAGTGCTATCGCCTTGATGACAAAGATACTCTATTCTTCGAGGATCGCATTGTTGTTCCTAAGGGTGACCTTCGTAAAGTCATTATGAACGAGCCTCACAATTCACTCTTATCTATTCATCCTGGAAGTACAAAGATGTACCATGACCTCAAGAAGTCGTATTGGTGGACTCGAATGAAGCGCGAGATTGCTCAGTTCGTGAATGAATGTGATGTCTGTAGAAGAGTGAAAGAAGAACACCAACGGCCAGCTGGTCTCCTCCAACCTCTTGCCATTCCAGAATGGAAGTTTGACCATTTTGAGATGGACTTCGTGACTGGATTTCCCAAGTCCAAGCGTGGCAATGATGCTATCTTTGTTGTCATCGACAAGCTTACTAAAGTGGCTCATTTTCTTCCTATCAAAGAATCTATCACAGCAGCTCAGTTGGCAGAGCTATATACCTCCAGGATTGTCTCTTTGCACAGCATTCCACAGTTGATATCTTTAGATCGTGGAAGCATCTTTACCTCTAAGTTCTGGGATTCCTTTTAGAAGGCTATGGGCACCAACATTCGCTTCAGCACAGCCTTTCATGCTCAAACTAGTGGCCAAGTCGAGCGAGTAAATCAAATTCTTGAAGATATGCTCAGGGCTTGTGTCATTTCTTTCGGTATGAAGTGGGAATATTGTCTTCCATATGCCGAGTTCTCCTACAACAACAACTTCCAAGCGAGTTTAGGCAAGGCCCCATTCAAGATTCTCTATGGCAGAAAGTGTCGTACTCCTCTTAATTGGTCAGAGACTCG
>NW_024113179.1:0-12098 GCF_003073215.2 Triticum urartu | reverse complement strand
TATTAACATGGATAATCGTAGTACCGAATATTAGTAACAAATTTGTGATATTCACCTAAGTCTTGTGATCATTGGTTTGTTTTTAAGTCTTGAAATCAGTATTGAAATATTAAGTTGATAATCGCAATACTGAATTTTAGTAACAAAATTAGTGATGTACAACTGAGTCAGGTCATCCGGGTGCTGTTTTTTGTACTGAAATCAGTATTGAAATATTAAAGTGGATAATCACAATACTGAGTTTTAGTATCGAAATTAATGATATAAAACTGAGTCATGTGTTAGTCATGCTATATTAGAGTACTCAAACTAATACTGAAATACTAACACGGATATCCGCCATACTAAATTTTATACCAAAATTAGTAACATAGAGATGAGTCGGGTGATTTTTGTTTTATTTTTCAGTACTACAACTCGGTCGGGACATCATGGTGCTGTTTTTCAGTATTGAAATATTAACATGGTTAATCTCAATGCTATATTTTAGTACCGAAATTAATGATATAGAATTGATTCATGCATTCATCCAGATGTTTTTCAGTACTGAAATCAATACTGCTTATTAACATGCATAATCGCAGTGCCGAATATTAGTAACAAATTTGTGATATACAACTAAGTCTCGTGAACATCATTTTGTTTTTAAGTCTTGAAATCAGTATTGAAATATTAAGTGGATAATCGCAAAGCTGAATTTAATACCAAAATTAGTGATATACAACTTAGTGTGGTGATCGCCATTTTGTATTTCAGTACTGAATTCAATACTGATATATTAATGTGGATAATCACAAAACTGAATTTCAGTATTGAAATTAGTGATACACGACTGAGTCAGGTCATCGTGGTGCTGTATTTCAGTATTGAAATCAGTACAGATATGTTAACATGTATAATCATAATACTGACTTTTAATACCAAAATTAGTGATATAGATTTGAGGCGCGTGTTAGTCGTGCTATTTTCGAGTACTCAAATCAATACTGAAATATTGACATAGATAATCGCAATACTGAATTTTATACCGAAATTAGTGATATAAAACTGAGTCAGGTCATCCTAGTGTTGCTTTTAGTATTGAAATAAGTATTGAAAAATTAACGTGAAGAATCACAATACTGAATTTTAGTACCAAAATTAGTGATATACAAGTGAGTCGGGTGATCAAGTTTTGTATTTCAGTACTGAAATAAGTATTGAAATATTAAGGTGGATAATCGCAATACTGAATTTCAGTACCGAAATGAGTGATATAGAACATAGTCGGGTCATCTTGGTGCTCTAGTTCAGTATTGAAATAAGTACTGAAATATTAACGTGGATAATCAGAACACTGAATTTTAGTACCGAAATTAGTGATACACAACCGAGTCGGGTCATCGTGGTGCGGTTTTTCAATATTAAATATTAACGTGGACAATCACAATACTAAGTTTCAGTACTGAAATTAGTGATATAGAACCGAGTTAGGTGTTAGTCATGCTATTTTTGAGTACTCAAATTAATACTGAAATACTTACATGGATAATCACAATAGTAAAATTTATACCAAAATTTGTGGTATAGAAGTGAGTCGGGTGATCATCGTTATGTTTTTCAGTACTGAAACTAGTATTGAAGTATTAAAGTGGATAATCGCAATACTGAATTTTAGACCCGAAATGAGTGGTATAGAACAGAGTCGGTTCATCTTGGTGCTGTATTTTAGTACTGAAATCAATATTTAAATATTAAGGTGGATAATTACAATACTGAATTTTAGAACCGAAATTAGTAATATACAACTCAGTCGGGCCATCATGGTGCTGTTATTCAGTATTGAACTATTAACGTGGTTAATCTCAATGCTATATTTTAGTACTGAAATTAGTGATATAGAATTGAGTCATGCGTTCGTCGAGCTGTATTTCAGTACCGAAATCAATATAACAATATTAACATGGATAATCGTAGTACCGAATATTAGTAACAAATTTGTGATATACACCTAAGTCTTGTGATCATCGGTTTGTTTTTAAGTCTTAAAATCAGTATTGAAATATTAAGTTGATAATTGCAATACTGAATTTTAGTAACAACATTAGTGATGTACAACTGAGTCAGGTCATCCGGGTGTTGTTTTTTTGTATTGAAATCGGTATTGAAATATTAAAGTGGATAATCACAATACCGAATATTAGTAACAAATTTGTGATATACACCTAAGTCTTGTGATCATTGGTTTGTTTTTAAGTCTTGAAATCAGTATTGAAATATTAAGTTGATAATCGCAATACTGAATTTTAGTAGCAAAATTAGTGATGTACAACTGAGTCAGGTCATCCGGGTGCTGTTTTTTTGTACTGAAATCAGTATTGAAATATTAAAGTGGATAATCACAATACTGAGGTTTAGTATCGAAATTAGTGATATAAAACTGAGTCAGGTGTTAGTCATGCTATATTTGAGTACTCAAACTAATACTGAAATACTAACACGGATATGCGCAATACTAAATTTTATACCAAAATTAGTTACATAGAAATGAGTCGGGTGATTTTTGTTTTATTTTTCAGTACTACAACTCAGTCGGGTCATCGTGGTGCTGGTTTTTAGTATTGAAATATTAACGTGGTTAATCTCAATGCTATATTTTAGTACCGAAATTAGTGATATAGAATTGAGTCATGCGTTCATCCAGCTGTTTTTCAGTACTGAAATCAATACTACAGTATTAACATGCATAATCGCAGTACCGAATATTAGTAACAAATTTGTGATATACAGCTAAGTCTCGTGAACATCGTTTTGTTTTTACGTCTTGAAATCAGTATTGAAATATTAAGTGGATAATCGCAATACTGAATTTGAATACCAAAATTAGTGATATACAACTGAGTGTGGTGATCGCCATTTTGTATTTCAGTACTGAAATCAATACTGATATATTAATGTGGATAATCACAATACTGAATTTCAGTACTAAAATTAGTGATACACGACCGAGTCGGGTCATCGTGGTGCTGTATTTCAGTATTGAAATCAGTACGGAAATGTTAACATGTATAATCATAATACTGAATTTTAATACCAAAATTAGTGATATAGAACTGAGGCGCGAGTTAGTCGTGCTATTTTTGAGTACTCAAATCAATACTGAAATATTCACATAGATAATTGCAATACTGAATTTTAGACCGAAATTAGTGATATAAAACTGAGTCAGGTCATCCTAGTGTTGCTTTTAGTATTGAAATAAGTATTGAAAAATTAACGTGAAGAATCACAATACTGAATTTTAGTCCCAAAATTAGTGATATACAAGTGAGTCGTGTGATCTCGTTTTGTATTTTAGTACTGAAATGAGTATTGAAATATTAAGGTGGATAATCGCAATAATGAATTTCAGTACCGAAATGAGTGATATAGAACATAGTCGGGTCATCTTGGTGCTCTAGCTTAGTATTGAAATCAGTACTGAAATATTAACATGGATAATCAGAACACTGAATTTTAGTACCGAAATTAGTGATATATAACTGAGTCGGGTCATCGTGGTGCGGTTTTTCAATATTAAATATTAACGTGGAAAATCACAATACTAAGTTTTAGTACTGAAATTAGTGATATAGAACCGAGTCAGGTGTTAGTCATGCTATTTTTGAGTACGCAAATTAATATTGAAATACTTACATGGATAATCACAATAGTAAAATTTATACCGAAATTTGTGGTGTAGAAGTGAGTCGGGTGATCGTCGTTATGTTTTTCTGTACTGAAACCAGTATTGAAGTATTAAAGTGGATAATCGCAATACCGAATTTTAGTACCGAAATGAGTGGTATAGAACAGCGTCGGGTCATCTTGGAGCTGTATTTCAGTACTGAAATCAATATTTAAATATTAAGGTGGATAATTACAATATTGAATTTTAGAACCGAAATTAGTTATATACAACTCAGTCGGGCCATCGTGGTGCTGTTATTCAGTATTGAACTATTAACGTGGTTAATCTCAATGCTATATTTTAGTACTGAAATTAGTGATATAGAATTGAGTCATGCGTTCGTCGAGCTGTTTTTTAGTACCGAAATCAATACAGCAATATTAACATGGATAATCATAGTACCGAATATTAGTAACAAATTTGTGATATACACCTAAGTCTTGTGATCATTGGTTTGTTTTTAAGTCATGAAATCAGTATTGAAATATTAAGTTGATAATCGCAATCCTGAATTTTAGTAACAAAATTAGTGATGTACAACTGAGTCAGGTCATCCGGGTGCTGTTTTTTTATACTAAAATCAGTATTGATATATTAAAGTGGATAATCACAATACTGAGTTTTAGTATCGAAATTATTGATATAAAACTGAGTTAGGTGTTAGTCATGCTATATTTGAGTACTCAAACTAATACTGAAATACTAACACGGATATCCGCAATACTAAATTTTATACCAAACTTAGTTACATAGAAATGGGTTGGGGTATTTTCGTTTTATTTTTCAGTACTACAACTCAGTCGGGTCATCATGCTGCTGTTTTTCAGTATTGAAATATTAACGTGGTTAACCTCAATGCTATATTTTAGTACCGAAATTAGTGATATAGAATTGAGTCATGCGTTCATCCAGCTGTTTTTCAGTACTGAAATAAATACTGCAGTATTAACATGGATAATCGCAGTACCAAATATTAGTAACAAATTTGTGATATACAGCTAACTCTCGTGAACCTCGTTTTGTTTTTTAAGTCTTGAAATCGGTATTGAAATAATAAGTGGATAATCGCAATACTGAATTTTAATACAAAAATTAGTGATATACAACTTAGTGTGGTGACCGCCATTTTTTATTTCAGTACTGATATCAATATTGATATATTAATGTGGATAATCACAATACTGAATTTCGGTACTGAAATTAGTGATACACGACCGAGTCGGGTCATCGTGATGCTGTATTTCAGTATTGAAATCAGTACGGAAATGTTAACATGTATAATCATAATACTGACTTTTAATACCAAAATTAGTGATATAAACTGAGGCGCGTGTTAGTCGTGCTATTTTTGAGTACTCAAATGAATACTGAAATATTCACATAGATAATTGCAATACTGAATTTTATACCGAAATTAGTGATATAAAACTGAGTCAGGTCATCCTAGTGTTGCTTTAGTATTGAAATAAGTATTGAAAAATTAACGTGAAGAATCACAATATTGAATTTTAATACCAAAATTAGTGATATACAAGTGAGTCGGGTGATCTCGTTTTATATTTCAGTACTGAAATCAGTATTGAAATATTAAGGTGGATAATCGCAATATTAAATTTCTGTACCAAAATGAGTGATATAGAACATAGTCGGGTCATCTTGGTGCTCTAGTTCAGTATTGAAATCAATACTGAAATATTAACATGGATAATCAGAACACTGAATTTTAGTACCGAAATTAGTGATATACAACCGAGTCGGGTCATCGTGGTGCGGTTTTTCAATATTAAATATTAACATGGACAATCAGAATACTAAGTTTTAGTACTAAAATTAGTGATATAGAACCGAGTCAGGTGTTAGTCATGCTATTTTTGAGTACTCAAATTAATACTGAAATACTTACATGGATAATCACAATAGTAAAATTTATACCGAAATTTGTGGTATAGAGGTGATTCAGGTGATCGTCGGTATGTTTTTCAGTACTGAAACCAGTATTGAAGTATTAAAGTGGATAATCGCACAACTGAATTTTAGTACCGAAATGAGTGGTATAGAACAGAGTTGGGTCATCTTGGTGATGTATTTCAGTACTGAAATCAATATTTAAATATTAAGGTGGATATTTACAATACTGAATTTTAGTACCGAAATTTGTAATATACAACTCAATCGGGCCATCGTGGTGCTGTTTTTCAGTAATTAACTATTAACGTGGTTAATCTCAATGCTATATTTTAGTACTGTAATTAGTGATATACAATTGAGTCGTGCATTCGTCGAGCTATTTTTCAATACCGAAATCAATACAACATATTACCATGGATAATCGCAGTACCGGATATTAGTAACAAATTTGTGATATACACCTCTAAGTCTTGTGATCATCGGTTTGTTTTTAAGTCTTGAAATCAGTATTGAAATATCAAGTGGATAATCGCAATACTGAATTTTAGTAACAAAATTAGTGATATATAACTGAGTCAGGTCATCCTGGTGCTGTTTTTTTGTACTAAAATCAGTATTGAAATATTAAGGTGGATAATCGCAATACTGAGTTTTAGTATCAAAATTAGTGATATAGAACTGAGTCAGGTGTTAGTCGTGCTATATTTGAGTACTCAAACTAATACTGAAATACTAACACGGATATCCGCAATACTAAATTTTATACCAAAATTAGTTACATAGAAATGAGTCGGGTGATCTCACTTTATATTTCAGTACTAAAATTGGTATTGAAATATTAAGGTGGATAATCGCAATACTGAATTTCAGTACCGAAATGAGTGATATAAAACATAGTCAGGTCATCTTGGTGCTCTAGTTCAGTATTGAAACCAGTACTGAAATATTAACATGGATAATCAGAACACTGAATTTTAGTACCGAAATTAGTGATATACAACCGAGTCGGGTCATCGCGGTGCGGTTTTTCAATATTAAATATTAATGTGGACAATCACAATACTAAGTTTTTTGAGTACTCAAATTAATACTGAAATACTTACATGGATAATCACAATAGTAAAATTTATACCGAAATTTGTGGTGTAGAAGTGAGTCGGGTGATCGTCGTTATGTTTTTCTGTACTGAAACCAGTATTGAAGTATTAAAGTGGATAATCGCAATACTGAATTTTAGAACCGAAATGAGTGGAATAGAACAGAGTCGGGTCATCTTGGAGCTGTATTTCAGTACTGAAATCAATATTTAAATATTAAGGTGGATTATTACAATACTGAATTTTAGAACAAAAAATTAGTAATATACAACTCAGTCAGGCCATCGTGGTGCTGTTATTCAGTATTGAACTATTAACGTGGTTAATCTCAATGCTATATTTTAGTACTGAAATTAGTGATATAGAATTGAGTCATGCGTTCGTCGAGCTGTTTTTCAGTACCTAAATCAATACAACAATATTAACATGGATAATCGTAGTACCGAATATTAGTAACAAATTTGTGATATACACCTAAGTCTTGTGATCATCGGTTTGTTTTTAAGTCCTTAAATCAGTATTGAAATATTAAGTTGATAATCGCAATACTGAATTTTAGTAACAAAATTAGTGATGTACAACTCAGTCAGGTCATCCGGGAGCTGTTTTTTTGTACTAAAATCAGTATTGAAATATTAAAGTGGATAATCACAATACTGAGTTTTAGTATCGAAATTATTGATATAAAACTGAGTTAGGTGTTAGTCATGCTATATTTGAGTACTCAAACTAATACTGAAATACTAACACGGATATCCGCAATACTAAATTTTATACCAAACTTAGTTACATAGAAATGGGTTGGGGTATTTTCGTTTTATTTTTCAGTACTACAACTCAGTCGGGTCATCATGCTGCTGTTTTTCAGTATTGAAATATTAACGTGGTTAACCTCAATGCTATATTTTAGTACCGAAATTAGTGATATAGAATTGAGTCATGCGTTCATCCAGCTGTTTTTCAGTACTGAAATAAATACTGCAGTATTAACATGGATAATCGTAGTACCGAATATTAGTAACAAATTTGTGATATTCACCTAAGTCTTGTGATCATTGGTTTGTTTTTAAGTCTTGAAATCAGTATTGAAATATTAAGTTGATAATCGCAATACTGAATTTTAGTAACAAAATTAGTGATGTACAACTGAGTCAGGTCATCCGGGTGCTGTTTTTTGTACTGAAATCAGTATTGAAATATTAAAGTGGATAATCACAATACTGAGTTTTAGTATCGAAATTAATGATATAAAACTGAGTCATGTGTTAGTCATGCTATATTAGAGTACTCAAACTAATACTGAAATACTAACACGGATATCCGCCATACTAAATTTTATACCAAAATTAGTAACATAGAGATGAGTCGGGTGATTTTTGTTTTATTTTTCAGTACTACAACTCGGTCGGGACATCATGGTGCTGTTTTTCAGTATTGAAATATTAACATGGTTAATCTCAATGCTATATTTTAGTACCGAAATTAATGATATAGAATTGATTCATGCATTCATCCAGATGTTTTTCAGTACTGAAATCAATACTGCTTATTAACATGCATAATCGCAGTGCCGAATATTAGTAACAAATTTGTGATATACAACTAAGTCTCGTGAACATCATTTTGTTTTTAAGTCTTGAAATCAGTATTGAAATATTAAGTGGATAATCGCAAAGCTGAATTTAATACCAAAATTAGTGATATACAACTTAGTGTGGTGATCGCCATTTTGTATTTCAGTACTGAATTCAATACTGATATATTAATGTGGATAATCACAAAACTGAATTTCAGTATTGAAATTAGTGATACACGACTGAGTCAGGTCATCGTGGTGCTGTATTTCAGTATTGAAATCAGTACAGATATGTTAACATGTATAATCATAATACTGACTTTTAATACCAAAATTAGTGATATAGATTTGAGGCGCGTGTTAGTCGTGCTATTTTCGAGTACTCAAATCAATACTGAAATATTGACATAGATAATCGCAATACTGAATTTTATACCGAAATTAGTGATATAAAACTGAGTCAGGTCATCCTAGTGTTGCTTTTAGTATTGAAATAAGTATTGAAAAATTAACGTGAAGAATCACAATACTGAATTTTAGTACCAAAATTAGTGATATACAAGTGAGTCGGGTGATCAAGTTTTGTATTTCAGTACTGAAATAAGTATTGAAATATTAAGGTGGATAATCGCAATACTGAATTTCAGTACCGAAATGAGTGATATAGAACATAGTCGGGTCATCTTGGTGCTCTAGTTCAGTATTGAAATAAGTACTGAAATATTAACGTGGATAATCAGAACACTGAATTTTAGTACCGAAATTAGTGATACACAACCGAGTCGGGTCATCGTGGTGCGGTTTTTCAATATTAAATATTAACGTGGACAATCACAATACTAAGTTTCAGTACTGAAATTAGTGATATAGAACCGAGTTAGGTGTTAGTCATGCTATTTTTGAGTACTCAAATTAATACTGAAATACTTACATGGATAATCACAATAGTAAAATTTATACCAAAATTTGTGGTATAGAAGTGAGTCGGGTGATCATCGTTATGTTTTTCAGTACTGAAACTAGTATTGAAGTATTAAAGTGGATAATCGCAATACTGAATTTTAGACCCGAAATGAGTGGTATAGAACAGAGTCGGTTCATCTTGGTGCTGTATTTTAGTACTGAAATCAATATTTAAATATTAAGGTGGATAATTACAATACTGAATTTTAGAACCGAAATTAGTAATATACAACTCAGTCGGGCCATCATGGTGCTGTTATTCAGTATTGAACTATTAACGTGGTTAATCTCAATGCTATATTTTAGTACTGAAATTAGTGATATAGAATTGAGTCATGCGTTCGTCGAGCTGTATTTCAGTACCGAAATCAATATAACAATATTAACATGGATAATCGTAGTACCGAATATTAGTAACAAATTTGTGATATACACCTAAGTCTTGTGATCATCGGTTTGTTTTTAAGTCTTAAAATCAGTATTGAAATATTAAGTTGATAATTGCAATACTGAATTTTAGTAACAACATTAGTGATGTACAACTGAGTCAGGTCATCCGGGTGTTGTTTTTTTGTATTGAAATCGGTATTGAAATATTAAAGTGGATAATCACAATACCGAATATTAGTAACAAATTTGTGATATACACCTAAGTCTTGTGATCATTGGTTTGTTTTTAAGTCTTGAAATCAGTATTGAAATATTAAGTTGATAATCGCAATACTGAATTTTAGTAGCAAAATTAGTGATGTACAACTGAGTCAGGTCATCCGGGTGCTGTTTTTTTGTACTGAAATCAGTATTGAAATATTAAAGTGGATAATCACAATACTGAGGTTTAGTATCGAAATTAGTGATATAAAACTGAGTCAGGTGTTAGTCATGCTATATTTGAGTACTCAAACTAATACTGAAATACTAACACGGATATGCGCAATACTAAATTTTATACCAAAATTAGTTACATAGAAATGAGTCGGGTGATTTTTGTTTTATTTTTCAGTACTACAACTCAGTCGGGTCATCGTGGTGCTGGTTTTTAGTATTGAAATATTAACGTGGTTAATCTCAATGCTATATTTTAGTACCGAAATTAGTGATATAGAATTGAGTCATGCGTTCATCCAGCTGTTTTTCAGTACTGAAATCAATACTACAGTATTAACATGCATAATCGCAGTACCGAATATTAGTAACAAATTTGTGATATACAGCTAAGTCTCGTGAACATCGTTTTGTTTTTACGTCTTGAAATCAGTATTGAAATATTAAGTGGATAATCGCAATACTGAATTTGAATACCAAAATTAGTGATATACAACTGAGTGTGGTGATCGCCATTTTGTATTTCAGTACTGAAATCAATACTGATATATTAATGTGGATAATCACAATACTGAATTTCAGTACTAAAATTAGTGATACACGACCGAGTCGGGTCATCGTGGTGCTGTATTTCAGTATTGAAATCAGTACGGAAATGTTAACATGTATAATCATAATACTGAATTTTAATACCAAAATTAGTGATATAGAACTGAGGCGCGAGTTAGTCGTGCTATTTTTGAGTACTCAAATCAATACTGAAATATTCACATAGATAATTGCAATACTGAATTTTAGACCGAAATTAGTGATATAAAACTGAGTCAGGTCATCCTAGTGTTGCTTTTAGTATTGAAATAAGTATTGAAAAATTAACGTGAAGAATCACAATACTGAATTTTAGTCCCAAAATTAGTGATATACAAGTGAGTCGTGTGATCTCGTTTTGTATTTTAGTACTGAAATGAGTATTGAAATATTAAGGTGGATAATCGCAATAATGAATTTCAGTACCGAAATGAGTGATATAGAACATAGTCGGGTCATCTTGGTGCTCTAGCTTAGTATTGAAATCAGTACTGAAATATTAACATGGATAATCAGAACACTGAATTTTAGTACCGAAATTAGTGATATATAACTGAGTCGGGTCATCGTGGTGCGGTTTTTCAATATTAAATATTAACGTGGAAAATCACAATACTAAGTTTTAGTACTGAAATTAGTGATATAGAACCGAGTCAGGTGTTAGTCATGCTATTTTTGAGTACGCAAATTAATATTGAAATACTTACATGGATAATCACAATAGTAAAATTTATACCGAAATTTGTGGTGTAGAAGTGAGTCGGGTGATCGTCGTTATGTTTTTCTGTACTGAAACCAGTATTGAAGTATTAAAGTGGATAATCGCAATACCGAATTTTAGTACCGAAATGAGTGGTATAGAACAGCGTCGGGTCATCTTGGAGCTGTATTTCAGTACTGAAATCAATATTTAAATATTAAGGTGGATAATTACAATATTGAATTTTAGAACCGAAATTAGTTATATACAACTCAGTCGGGCCATCGTGGTGCTGTTATTCAGTATTGAACTATTAACGTGGTTAATCTCAATGCTATATTTTAGTACTGAAATTAGTGATATAGAATTGAGTCATGCGTTCGTCGAGCTGTTTTTTAGTACCGAAATCAATACAGCAATATTAACATGGATAATCATAGTACCGAATATTAGTAACAAATTTGTGATATACACCTAAGTCTTGTGATCATTGGTTTGTTTTTAAGTCATGAAATCAGTATTGAAATATTAAGTTGATAATCGCAATCCTGAATTTTAGTAACAAAATTAGTGATGTACAACTGAGTCAGGTCATCCGGGTGCTGTTTTTTTATACTAAAATCAGTATTGATATATTAAAGTGGATAATCACAATACTGAGTTTTAGTATCGAAATTATTGATATAAAACTGAGTTAGGTGTTAGTCATGCTATATTTGAGTACTCAAACTA
>NW_024113178.1:0-9680 GCF_003073215.2 Triticum urartu | reverse complement strand
GAAAAAGTTTCATCCTAATAAGCTCAAACCCAAATCGGAGAAATATGTCTTCATAGGATACCCAAAGGAGACTGTTGGGTACACCTTCTATCACAAATCCGAAGGCAAGACTTTTGTTGCTAAATTCAGAGTTTTTCTAGAGAAGGAGTTTCTCTCGAAAGAAGTGAGTGGGAGGAAAGTAGAACTTGATGAGGTAACTGTACCTGCTCCCTTATTGGAAAGTAGTTCATCACAGAAATCTGTTCCTGTGACTACTACACCAATTAGTGAGGAAGCTAATGATGATGATCATGTAACTTCAGATCAAGTTACTACCAAATCTCGTAGGTAAACCAGAGTGAGATCCGCACCAGAGTGGTACGGTAATCCTATTCTGGAAGTCATGTTACTAGACCATGACGAACTTGCGAACTATGAGGAAGCAAGGATGAGCCCAGATTCCGCGAAATGGTTTGAGACCATGAAATCTGAGATATGATCCATGTATGAGAACAAAGTATGGACTTTGATGGATTTGCCCGATGATCGGCAAGCCATAGAAAATAAATGGATCTTCAAGAGGAAGATGGACGCTGGTAGCAGTGTTACTATCTACAAAGCTAGAATTGTCACAAAAGGTTTTCGACAAGTTCAAGGTGTTGACTACGATGAGATTTTCTCACTCGTATCTATGCTTAAGTCTGTCCGAATCATGTTAGCAATTGCCGCATTTTATGAAATCTGGCAAATGGATAAACAAAACTGCATTCCTTAATGGATTTACTAAAGAAGAGTTGTATACGATGCAACTAGAAGGTTTTGTCGATCCTAAAGGTGTTAACTAAATATGCAAGATCCAGCGATCCATCTATGGACTGGTGCAAGAACCTCGGAGTTGGAATATACGCTTTGATAAGTTGATCAAAGCATATAGTTTTATACAGACTTGCGGTGAAGCCTGTATTTACAAGAAAGTGAGTGGGAGCACTACAGCATTTCTGATAAGTATATGTGAATGACATATTGTTGATCAGAAATAATGTAGAATTATTTTGTAAAGCATAAATGAGTGTTTGAAAGGAGTTTTTCAGAGAAAGACTTCGGTAAAGCTGCTTACATATTGAGCTTCAAGATCTACAGAGATAGATCAAGACGCTTGATAAGTTTTTTCAATGAGTACATACCTTGACAAGATTTTGAAGTAGTTTAAAATGGAGCAGTCAAAGAAAGAGTTCTTGCCTGTATTACAAGGTGTGAAGTTGAGTAAGACTCAAAGCCCGACCACGCTAGAAGATAGAAAGAGAATGAAAGTCATTCCCTATGCCTTGGCCATATGTTCTATAAAGTATGCCATGCTGTGTACCAGATCTATTGTATACCCTGCACTGATTTGGCAAGGGAGTACAATAGTGATCTAGGAGTAGATCACTGGACAGCGGTCAGAATTATCCTTAGTGAAATAAGGATATGTTTCTCGATTATGGACGTGACAAAAAGGTTCGTCGTAAAGGGTTACGTCGATGCAAGTTTTTGACACTGATCCAGATGATTCTAAGTCTCAATCTGGATACATATGAAAGTGGGAGCAATTAGTTAGAGTAGCTCCGTGCAGAGCATTGTAAACATAGATTTTGCAAAATACATGCGGATCTGAATGTGGCAGACCCGTTGACTAAACTTCTCTCACAAGCAAAACATGATCACTTTTTGGGTCTTAATCACATAGCGATGTGAACTAGATTATTGAATCTAGTAAACCCTTTGGGTGTTAGTCACATGGAGATGTGAACCAATCACATAAAGATGTGAACTATTGATGTTAAATCACATGGCGATATGATCTAGATTATTGACTCTAGTGCAAGTGGAAGACTGAAGGAAATATGCCATAGAGGCAATAATAAAGTTATTATTTATTTCCTTATATCATGATAAATGTTTATTATTCATGCTAGAATTGTATTAACCGGAAACATAATACATGTGTGAATACATAGACAAACAGAGTGTCACTAGTATGCCTCTACTTGACTAGCTCGTTAATCAAAGATGGTTATGTTTCCTAACCATGGACAAAGAGTTGTTATTTGATTAACGGGATCACATCATTAGTTGAATGATCTGATTGACATGACCCATTCCATTAGCTTAGCACCCGATCGTTTAGTATGTTGCTATTGCTTTCTTCATGACTTATACATGTTCCTATGACTATGAGATTATGCAACTCCCGTGTGCCGGAGGAACACTTTGTGTGCTACCAAACGTCACAACGTAACTGGGTGATTATAAAGGAGCTCTACAGGTGTCTCCAAAGGTACATGTTGGGTTGGCGTATTTTGAGATTAGGATTTGTCACTCCGATTGTCGGAGAGGTATCTCCGGGCCCTCTCGGTAATGCACATCACATAAGCCTTGCAAGCATTGCAACTAATGAGTTAGTTGCGAGATGATGTATTACGGAACGAGTAAAGAGACTTGCCGGTAACGAGATTGAACTAGGTATTGGATACCGATGATCGAATCTCGGGCAAGTAACATACCGATGACAAAGGGAACAACGTATGTTGTTATGCGGTCTGACCGATAAAGATCTTCGTAGAATATGTAGGAGCCAATATGGGCATCCAGGTCCCGCTATTGGTTATTGACCGGAGACGTGTCTCGGTCATGTCTACATTGTTCTCGAACCCGTAGGGTCCGCACGCTTAAGGTTTCGATGACAGTTATATTATGAGTTTATGAGTTTTGATGTACCGAAGGAGTTCGGAGTCCCGGATGAGATCGGGGACATGACGAGGAGTCTCGAAATGGTCGAGACGTAAAGATCGATATATTGGACAACTATATTCGGACATCGGAAAGGTTCCGAGTGATTCGGGTATTTTTCGGAGTACCGGGTAGTTACGGGAGAAGCAATGGGCCTTGATGGGCTTTAGTGGGAAGAGGAAAAAGGGCCAAGGGGCTGCTGCGCCCCCCTCCCCTCTAGTCCGAATTGGACTAGGGAAAAGGGGGCCGGCCACCTCTCCTTCTCCTCCACTTCCTTCTCCCTTCCTCCCCTTTTGGTGGACTCCTACTAGGACTTGGAGTCCTAGTAGGACTCCACATCCTGGCCGCACCAATTGCCTTGGCCAGCCTCCTCCTCCTCCATCCTTTATATACTGAGGCAAGGGGCACCCCATAGACACAAGTTGATCCACGTGATCTTATTCTTAGCCGTGTGCGGCGCCCCCAGCCACCATAGTCCTTGATAATATTGTAGCGGTGCTTAGGCGAAGCCCTGCGACAGTAGTACATCAAGATCGTCACCACGCCGTCGTGCTGACGGAACTCTTCCCTGACACTTTGCTGGATCAGAGTCCGGGGATCGTCATCGAGCTGAACGTGTGCTAAAACTCGGAGGTGCCATAGTTTCGGTGCTTGATCGGTCGGGCCGTGAAGACGTACGACTACATCAACCAAACGCTTCCGTTGTCGATCTACAAGGGTACGTAGATCACACTCTCCCCTCGTTGCTATGCATCACCATGATCTTGCGTGTGCGTAGAAATTTTTTAAATTACTACGAAACCCAACAGTGGCATCCGAGCCTAGGTTTTATGTGTTGATGTTATATGCACGAGTAGAACACAAGTGAGTTGTGGGCGATATAAGTCATACTGCTTACCAGCATGTCATACTTTGGTTCGGCGGTGTTGTTGGATGAAGCGGCCCGGACCAACATTACGCGTACGCTTACGCGAGACCGGTTCTCCCGACGTGCTTTGCACATAGGTGGCTTGTGGGTGACAGTTTCTCCAACTTTAGTTGAACCGAGTGTGGCTACGCCCGGTCCTTGCGAAGGTTAAAACAGCACCAACTTGACAAACTATCGTTGTGGTTTTGATGCGTAGGTAAGATTGGTTCTTGCTTAAGCCCGTAGCAGCCACGTAAAACTTGCAACAACAAAGTAGAGGACGTCTAACTTGTTTTTGCAGGGCATATTGTGATGTGATATGGTCAAGACGTGATGAGATATAAGTTGTTGTATGAGATGATCATGTTTTGTTGAAGTTATCGGCAACTGGCTAAATCCTTATGGTTGTCTCTCTATTGCATAAGATGCAAGCGCCCAATAACTGCTTTACTTTATTGCTATGCGATAGCAATAGTTGCAAGAGCAATTGTTGGCGAGACGACCACGTGACGACACATTGATATAGATCAAGATGATGGAGATCATGGTGTCATGCCGGTGACGATAGAGATCATAACAGTACTTTGGAGATGGAAATCAAAGGCGCAAGATGATGATGGCCATATCACGTCACATATTTTGATTGCATATGATGTTTATCGTTTATACATCTTATTTTGCTTAGTTTGACGGTAGCATTTTAAGATGATCTCTCACTAATTATCAAGAAGTGTTCTCCCTGAGTATGCACCGTTGCGAAAGTTCTTCGTGCTGAGACACCACGTGATGATCGGGTGTGATAGGCTCTACGTTCAAATACAACGGGTGCAAAACAGTTGCACACGCGGAATACTCAGGTTATACTTGACGAGCCAAGCATATACAGATATGGCCTCGGAACACGGAGACCGAAAGGTCGAGCGTGAATCATATAGTAGATATGATCAACATAGTGATGTTCACCATTGAAACTACTCCATCTCACGTGATGATTGGACATGGTTTAGTTGATTTGGATCACGTGATCACTTAGAGGATTAGAGGGATGTCTATCTAAGTGGGAGTTCTTAAGTAATATGATTAATTAAACTTAAATTTATCATGAACTTAGTCCTAGTAGTATTTTGCAAATTATGTTGTAGATCAATAGCTCACGTTGTTGCTTCCCTGTGTTTATTTTGATATGTTCCTAGAGAAAATTGTGTTGAAAGATGTTAGTAGCAATGATGCGGATTGGATCCGTGATCTGAGGTTTATCCTCATTGCTGCACAGAAGAATTATGTCCTTGATGCACCGCTAGGTGACGGACCTATTGCAGGAGCAGATGCAGACATTATGAACGTTTGGCTAGCTCAATATGATGACTACTTGATAGTTTAGTGCACCATGCTTAATGGCTTAGAATCGGGACTTCAAAGACGTTTTGAACGTCATGGAGCATATGAGATGTTCCAGGAGTTGAAGTTAATATTTCAAGCAAATACCCGCGTTGAGAGATATGAAGTCTCCAACAAGTTCCATAGCTAAAAGATGGAGGAGAATCGCTCAACTAGTGAGCATGTGCCCAGATTGTCTGAGTACTACAATCGCTTGAATCAAGTGGGAGTTAATCTTCCAGATAAGATAGTGATTGACAGAATTCTCTAGTCACCATCACCAAGTTAGTAGAACTTCGTGATGAACTATGATATGCAAGGGATAACAGAAACGATTCCCAAGCTCTTCGTAATGAGGAAATTGACGAAGGTAGAAATCGAGAAAAACATCAAGTGTTGATGGTACACAAGACCACTAGTTTCAAGAAAAAGGGCAGAGGGAAGAAGGGGAACTTCAAGAAGAACAGCAAGCAAGTTGCTGCTCAACTGAAGAAGCCCAAGTCTGGTCCTAAGCCTGAGACTAAGTGCTTCTACTGCAGAGGGACTGGTCACTGGAAGCGGAACTACCCCAAGTGATTGGCGGATAAGAAGGATGGCAAAGTGAACATAAGTATATTTGATATACATGTTATTGATGTGTACTTTACTAGTGTTTATAGCAACCCCTCAGTATTTGATACTAGTTCAGTTGCTAAGATTAGTAACTCGAAACGGGAGTTGCAGAATAAACAGAGACTAGTTAAGGGTGAAGCGACGATGTGTGTTGGAAGTGGTTCCAAGATTGATATGATCATCATCGCACACTCCCTATACTTTCGGGATTAGTGTTGAACCTGAATAAGTGTTATTTGGTGTTTGCGTTGAGCATGAATATTATTTGATCATGTTTATAGTAATACGGTTATTCATTTAAGTAAGAGAATAAATTGTTGTTCTGTTTACATGAATAAAACCTTATATGGTTACACACCCAATGAAAATAGTTCGTTGGATCTCGATCGTAGTGATACACATAATCATAATATTGAAACCAAAAGATGCAAAGTTAATAATGATAGTGCAACTTATTTGTGGCACTGCCGTTTAGGTCATATTGGTGTAAAGCGCATGAAGAAACTCCATGCTGATGGGATTTTGGAATCACTTGATTATGAATCACTTGATGATTGCGAACCATGCCTCATGGGCAAGATGACTAAGACTCCGTTCTCCGGAGCGAGCAACTGACTTATTGGAAATAATACATACTGATGTATGCGGTCCGACGAGTGTTAAGGCTCACGGCAAGTATCGTTATTTTCTGAACTTCACAGATGATTTGAGCAGATATGAGTATATCTACTTGATGAAACATAAGTTTGAAACATTTGAAAAGTTTAAAGAATTTCAGAGTGAAGTGGAAAATCATCATGACAAGAAAATAAAAGTTTCTACGATATGATCGCAGAGGTAAAATATTTGAGTTACGAGTTTGGTCTTCAATTAAAACAATGTGAAATAGTTTCACTACTCACGCCACCTGGAACACCATAGTGTAATGGTGTGTCCGAACGTCATAACCGTACTTTATTAGATATAGTGCGATCTATGATGTCTCTTACCGATCTACCACCATCGTTTTGGGGTTATGCATTAGAGACAGTTGCATTCACGTTAAATAGGGCACCATCTAAGTCCGTTGAGACGACACAATCTGAACTGTGGTTTGGCAAGAAACCAAAGTTGTCGTTTCTTAAAGTTTGGGGTTGTGATGCTTATATGAAAAAGTTTCATCCTAATAAGCTCAAACCCAAATCGGAGAAATATGTCTTCATAGGATACCCAAAGGAGACTGTTGGGTACACCTTCTATCACAAATCCGAAGGCAAGACTTTTGTTGCTAAATTCAGAGTTTTTCTAGAGAAGGAGTTTCTCTCGAAAGAAGTGAGTGGGAGGAAAGTAGAACTTGATGAGGTAACTGTACCTGCTCCCTTATTGGAAAGTAGTTCATCACAGAAATCTGTTCCTGTGACTACTACACCAATTAGTGAGGAAGCTAATGATGATGATCATGTAACTTCAGATCAAGTTACTACCAAATCTCGTAGGTAAACCAGAGTGAGATCCGCACCAGAGTGGTACGGTAATCCTGTTCTGGAAGTCATGTTACTAGACCATGACGAACTTGCGAACTATGAGGAAGCGATGATGAGCCCAGATTCCGCGAAATGGTTTGAGACCATGAAATCTGAGATATGATCCATGTATGAGAACAAAGTATGGACTTTGATGGATTTGCCCGATGATCGGCAAGCCATAGAAAATAAATGGATCTTCAAGAGGAAGATGGACGCTGGTAGCAGTGTTACTATCTACAAAGCTAGAATTGTCACAAAAGGTTTTCGACAAGTTCAAGGTGTTGACTACGATGAGATTTTCTCACTCGTATCTATGCTTAAGTCTGTCCGAATCATGTTAGCAATTGCCGCATTTTATGAAATCTGGCAAATGGATAAACAAAACTGCATTCCTTAATGGATTTACTAAAGAAGAGTTGTATACGATGCAACTAGAAGGTTTTGTCGATCCTAAAGGTGTTAACTAAATATGCAAGATCCAGCGATCCATCTATGGACTGGTGCAAGAACCTCGGAGTTGGAATATACGCTTTGATAAGTTGATCAAAGCATATAGTTTTATACAGACTTGCGGTGAAGCCTGTATTTACAAGAAAGTGAGTGGGAGCACTACAGCATTTCTGATAAGTATATGTGAATGACATATTGTTGATCAGAAATAATGTAGAATTATTTTGTAAAGCATAAATGAGTGTTTGAAAGGAGTTTTTCAGAGAAAGACTTCGGTAAAGCTGCTTACATATTGAGCTTCAAGATCTACAGAGATAGATCAAGACGCTTGATAAGTTTTTTCAATGAGTACATACCTTGACAAGATTTTGAAGTAGTTTAAAATGGAGCAGTCAAAGAAAGAGTTCTTGCCTGTATTACAAGGTGTGAAGTTGAGTAAGACTCAAAGCCCGACCACGCTAGAAGATAGAAAGAGAATGAAAGTCATTCCCTATGCCTTGGCCATATGTTCTATAAAGTATGCCATGCTGTGTACCAGATCTATTGTATACCCTGCACTGATTTGGCAAGGGAGTACAATAGTGATCTAGGAGTAGATCACTGGACAGCGGTCAGAATTATCCTTAGTGAAATAAGGATATGTTTCTCGATTATGGACGTGACAAAAAGGTTCGTCGTAAAGGGTTACGTCGATGCAAGTTTTTGACACTGATCCAGATGATTCTAAGTCTCAATCTGGATACATATGAAAGTGGGAGCAATTAGTTAGAGTAGCTCCGTGCAGAGCATTGTAAACATAGATTTTGCAAAATACATGCGGATCTGAATGTGGCAGACCCGTTGACTAAACTTCTCTCACAAGCAAAACATGATCACTTTTTGGGTCTTAATCACATAGCGATGTGAACTAGATTATTGAATCTAGTAAACCCTTTGGGTGTTAGTCACATGGAGATGTGAACCAATCACATAAAGATGTGAACTATTGATGTTAAATCACATGGCGATATGATCTAGATTATTGACTCTAGTGCAAGTGGAAGACTGAAGGAAATATGCCATAGAGGCAATAATAAAGTTATTATTTATTTCCTTATATCATGATAAATGTTTATTATTCATGCTAGAATTGTATTAACCGGAAACATAATACATGTGTGAATACATAGACAAACAGAGTGTCACTAGTATGCCTCTACTTGACTAGCTCGTTAATCAAAGATGGTTATGTTTCCTAACCATGGACAAAGAGTTGTTATTTGATTAACGGGATCACATCATTAGTTGAATGATCTGATTGACATGACCCATTCCATTAGCTTAGCACCCGATCGTTTAGTATGTTGCTATTGCTTTCTTCATGACTTATACATGTTCCTGTGACTATGAGATTATGCAACTCCCGTGTGCCGGAGGAACACTTTGTGTGCTACCAAACGTCACAACGTAACTGGGTGATTATAAAGGAGCTCTACAGGTGTCTCCAAAGGTACATGTTGGGTTGGCGTATTTTGAGATTAGGATTTGTCACTCCGATTGTCGGAGAGGTATCTCCGGGCCCTCTCGGTAATGCACATCACATAAGCCTTGCAAGCATTGCAACTAATGAGTTAGTTGCGAGATGATGTATTACGGAACGAGTAAAGAGACTTGCCGGTAACGAGATTGAACTAGGTATTGAGATACCGATGATCGAATCTCAGGCAAGTAACATACCGATGACAAAGGGAACAACGTATGTTGTTATGCGGTCTGACCGATAAAGATCTTCGTAGAATATGTAGGAGCCAATATGGGCATCCAGGTCCCGCTATTGGTTATTGACCGGAGACGTGTCTCGGTCATGTCTACATTGTTCTCGAACCCGTAGGGTCCGCACGCTTAAGGTTTCGATGACAGTTATATTATGAGTTTATGAGTTTTGATGTACCGAAGGAGTTCGGAGTCCCGGATGAGATCGGGGACATGACGAGGAGTCTCGAAATGGTCGAGACGTAAAGATCGATATATTGGACGACTATATTCGGACATCGGAAAGGTTCCGAGTGATTCGGGTATTTTTCGGAGTACCGGGTAGTTAC
>NW_024113177.1:0-47324 GCF_003073215.2 Triticum urartu | reverse complement strand
TTTATGAAGTGACCCAAGGGACAAGCATGACATGCACCACACCTCTCATGGGCATGGTGCCCCATGCCCACTTGCCCCCCACGCCACTCACCTAGCTTAGAAAACAAGCTAGCCATGCCCATATATATATACCACCCATCCATCCATCCACCAGGGGGACACACGCATGCCTCCATGCTCATCCACGGTGGAGCTCTCTCATGCCCACTAGCTAGCTAACTCATACACACATATGAGGCATATGCAAAGTCAGATACCCATGGTACTGATCTCAGATACAGCTCCAGGAGCACGTTGTACTAGATATGTCAGATACACTCAGACATGCAGCAGTAGGAGTATTATCTCTACGGAGAGCTCCAAAGCTGGGTAAACCACCGCGTGCTACTCGCATACCCGCTCCCGGGCCTATCCGCAGCAGCCCTACCCACACACTAAGCCCTTGTGGCATCTGTCGACTCGCAAGCCCCCCGTGAAAAATACCACGACAGAAACTTTTCCTTAGTTTTACCTTGACCCCCTTTAACAGTACGGTGTTTCCTATGACTCAAGAAGGAGAAAATGAAACTACAAAAACAAAAGTCTTCCACGCTTCATGTTCCTCGCATCAATACCATGTCTTGAGGATCACACCAATTTCTTCACTTTCAAAGTCTTCAGAAAACCAAAGTCTTCAGTTGAAGACATTCATTTTTAGGGGTCGACTTTCTATGTAAATATCAACTCCTCATAGACTTATAGACTTGTGTACACTCACAAACGCATTAGTCTCTTAACCTATAAGTCTTTAATACACCAAAATCACTAAGGGGCACTAGATGCACTTACAATCTCCCCCCTTTGTCATTGAATGACCAAGAGGGATGAAAAATGAGGACTAACGCCCCTGAAGAATATCATCATGAAGTCGATGGAGGAGCGCCAGCGTTGTTGGGGTCGGTTGTTGAAGTAGCGTCTGCCGCAGTGTCATCCAGGTCTTCATTTTCATCAGTCTCACGTGATTAAGAATAAGAGCTGGCCACCAAGTGAGGAACTTTGACCTTCTTGAATTTCTTCAAAGGTAGCTGAGACCAGTCAAAGTCTTGCTTGAAGCCCATCTCCTCGAGGTCATCTTCACCATAGAGATGAGATAGTACAGCCCAGGTGCGATCAAATACTTCATGGAGGTAGTAATGTTTCTTCCTCACTAAATTCTGAGTGATGGTCATGTTCTGAAGAATTGAACCAAACTGACGCTTGACCCATTTATGGTTGCAATCGACCTTCTGGTGAAGACTGAGGAGAAGCTCACGATCATTCAGCACCCTTGGAGCTGTGCCTTGAGGATTTTGCTTTGAAGCATTGGTGGCAGAGAAATGAGTGGCAGAGTCATCATTGGTGGAGTAGGATGCAGCTTTGTGAAACTGTCCATCCAAAGGATGAATGCCTTCATCAATAATAGCATACTTGCCCTTCTCATCAGATGAGGAAATAGGTCGTTTGAAGACTTCAATGGGTGGCAAGTAGCTGAGATGATTCTGAAAGTCATGCTTGTAATTGATGGAAGACATTGATCTGAGGAATCTCATAATCCAAGGAGCGTAGGGATTCAACTCAAAAGGTGACAGTGCAACATTGGCCAGAGTCCTATGAAGAAATCATGGTAGTTGATTGGTGTCGGTGTCAAAACCGGTGGATCTCAGGTATGGGGTCCCGAACTGTGCGTCTAAGGTCGATGGTAACAGGAGACAGGGGACACAATGTTTTACCCAGGTTTGGGCCCTCTCTATGGATGTAATACCCTATGTCCTGCTTGATTGATCTTGATGAATATGAGTATTACAAGAGTTGATCTACCACGAGATCGTAATGACTAAACCCTAGAGGTCTAGCTTGTATGGCTATGATAATGTGTGTCCTCCGGACTAAGTCCTCCGGTTTATATAGACACTGGGAGGATCTAGGGTTACACAAGGTCAGTTACAAAGAAAAGAATCTACATATTTAGTCGCCAAGCTTGCCTTCCATGCCAAGGAGAGTCCCATCCGGACACGGGTGTAGTCTTCGGTCTTTGTATCTTCATAGCTCACCACTCTGGCCCATGGCTAACAGGCCGGACGCCCGAGGACCCCTTAGTCCAGGACTCCCTCAGTAGCCCCTGAACCTGGCTTCAATGACAAGGTATCCAGCACGTAGACTTGTCTTCGGCATTGCAAGGCAGGTTCCTCCTTCCGAACTCCACAATATTCTTCGGACATATCAACGTATCCGGACCTGTAACACACACCACACACAACCACAGAGAGAATATAATTTCACACGCGTCCAATCTGCTGACAACTTTTCATAACATGACATCACATCTGTTCGGTTATAATTTCGAACCTTTTTCGCCTGCCACTCCATGTTTCGAGACACGGTTGCCATTGGCACGTCTTGTCAAAGCAGAGACCGTGTCCCCTTATTACGGGATTCTCATTAATACGGGTGTGGGTAACCCAACCGTGACGTTTATAGAGCCCTCGGGAGTAGGTGAATTTTAAGGCGAGTGGGGAGGCGTCCAATATTTACTACCTTTATAAGGAGATAAGAATCGCTTTTCTTCACCCCGCCTTCTCTCTTCCTCTGCCCTTCCATTCTTGAGCTCCAGCGCCCAAGTTCTCATCTTGTCCGTCTCAAGCAAGCACTCAACCATGTCTGGATCCGGATGTCAAGGCAAGTGGATGGCCTCCTCCGTCCAGTGGGAGGACATCGCCGAGCTTCGGGCGGCCGAGTACCTGGCGAAGGGAATCGCCCACCACCTTCCGGCCCAGGGACAAATCGTTCCCATGCCGAAGCCCAACGAGAGGGTAGTATTCATCCCTCATTTCCTCCGTGGGTTAGGGTTTCCACTCCACCCCGTCGTCCGCGGTCTGATGTTATACTACAGGATAGACTTCAATGATCTATCCCCGAACTCCCTCCTCAACATCTCGGTGTTCATCATCGTGTGTGAAGCCTTCCCCCTCATCCAGCCCCACTTCGGGCTGTGGCTCAAGGTCTTTAATGTGAAGCCGAAGGTGGTGGATGGCCATCACGCAGAGTGCGGAGGCGCCATGGTGAGCAAGCTGGCCAATGTCTCCTGGCCAAAAGGCAGTTCCGTGGAGACTGTAAAAGAATGGCAGAAACATTGGTTCTATATCACAGAACCTCGCGGCACCACCTGGGCCGCAACTGCTGAATTCAACTCTGGTGCATCCATGCGACGCACCTCCTGGGTCGAGAAGGGCCCGAACTAGTGTTCGTCAGACGAGCTGACACTTCTGCAAACGCGCATTCAAAGCATGGTGGATAGAGATATCAAACTCGTCGATATAATCCAGGTGATGCTAGTTCGCCGGATTCTTCCATGCCAAAGCCAAAGCCGCCCTCTATGGGAGTTCAATCCGAAGAAGCACCATACCCTGAAGAGGCTCTTCAAAACCACTCACGAAGATGCCTGGAGGTTGCTTTTTAAGGGCAACGAAACACCGTCGGCCATAGATTCGGACTGCGGGCATGACATCAACCACCTTGCTAATGAGGTATATCATTCTTACCGCATCCCTTACTTGCTTGTTTCAAGGATGATGTCTAAGCTTTTGTCATCATCGATTCTTCAGGATTGAATGGAGAGGGCGAAGCGGATCCAATGTCCGGTCCCACTGCCTGAAGAACCAGTCATCCCGCATTTAGCGAAGATGCTGATACCGGCTCCCTACAAGGCGTCGGAGAAGAAGGTCAGAGGGAAGGCCAAGGGGTTCCGGAGTGGCCCCCGCCGCAAGGGTGCTTCGGACGCAACGTCCGGAGACAAGACTCCTTACTCCTCCGCCGAAGATGACGACGATGAGGAGGAGAAGGAAAATGACCCTTCCTGAGGGAGTCCTGGATTAGGGGGTCTCCGGACAGCCAGACTATGTCCTTTGGCCGGACTGTTGGACTATGAAGATACAAGATTGAAGACTTCGTCCCATGTCCAGATAGGACTCTACTTGGCGTGGAAGGCAAGCTAGGCAGTACGGATATGGATATCTCCTCCTTTGTAACCGACCTTGTGTAACCCTAGCCCCCTCCGGTGTCTATATAAACCGGAGGGTTTTAGTCCGTAGGACAACATACAATCATACCATAGGCTAGCTTTTAGGGTTTAGCCTCTCCGATCTTGTGGTAGATCAACTCTTGTAATACTCGTATCATCGAGAATAAATCAAGCAGGACGTAGGGTTTTACCTCCATCAAGAGGGCCCAAACCTGGGTAAAACATCGTGTCCCATGCCTCCTGTTACCATCCGCCTTAGACGCACAGTTCGGGACCCCCTACCCGAGATCCGCCGGTTTTGACACCGACATTGGTGCTTTCATTGAGAGTTCCTCTGTGTCATCGCAGTCCGGGGTGAGGATTTTCTCCCCGGACAGATCTTTGCATTCGGCGGATTCGCACTGCCGGCCAACTCGCTTGGCCATCTGGAGCAGATCAAAAGTTATGCCCCTGGCCGCCAGGTCAGGTTTGGAAGCTTAAACTACATGGTCGATATCCGCGAAGACTTAATCTTCGACGGATTTGGGCCCCTGCCTTGTGCGCCACGTGGTCACGATGAGTACGATTTAGCTCTACCATCGGACAGTGTTCAGGAGATCGCATCGGCAGCCGCTCCGACCCTCGATTCGGAGCCAGTTGCGCCATCCATGGACGGGTGGATAGACCCCGCCACGGAGGTTGTACCCTCAGTGGCGATCGAGCCGAATATCGACCTTACCCTTCACGAGAGCCGTTTTGCCAAACTGCCAGACTCTTCTCCGGCCACGGACTCCGAACCGCCTGCACCCGTTCCTATCGAATCCGATTGGGCGCCGATCATGGAGTTTACCTCCGCGGATATTTTTCAGCACTCGCCCTTCGGCGACATACTGAACTCATTAATGTCTTTCTCCTTGTCAGGAGTGTCAGCGTTCTGGGAACGGGGGTCCCCAGACTTGCCTGCCTGCGGCCTGCGGCGTGGCTCAGGTGGGGGCCCAGCGCGGCCCATCTTCATCAGCCCAAGCTCAAGACCCTCACGAGGGGCCAAGCCTCGCGGGGCAGACGACAGGAAGCTTCCTCAATAGCGGCCTCATCAAGTAGGCTCGCGAGGAGGCGGAGAGATCAATGCAAGGGTACCTCGCGAGGATCCCATGACGCAAGCCATGACGATCAAGGCTAGGCGGGCGCCAGGCGGGCGCCGGCCTGCGCAGGGTCCTTGTTTCCCCTTTGGTGCAAAGGGGGCAAGCACAGGCCAAGGTATCAGGCAAAGGTTACCATTCTGGTGCAACGAGACCAAGACCAGCCAGACGGCCGGACGGAGGTCATCGTGGAGCCCAAGGCGGCGTCATCACCAGTGCTTTTGGCAACCGAAGACCACCTTTGGTCAGGATAACTTGTACTAGATGTTCCCCTTCAAAATGGCCAATTGTTGGCGCCCTTCCTGCTCAATTATTCAGGGAGAGGCCCAGGGCCTCTATAAATAGAGCTAGCCTCCACAAAGGGAAGGAGAAGAGAGGAGGAGACAAGGAGGAAACCCAGTAGAGACTAAGTAGAACACACCGCGCCAGCTCAAGAACACCCCTCGCGAGGCTGTTCTACCCTTGTACTGTCCATCATCAGCCCCAGAGGCAATCCATCACACCACACACTAGAGTAGGGTATTACACCACAACGGTGGCCCGATCAGTATAAACCTCGTGTCTCTTGTGTTGTTCATCATTTCCATCTTAGTTCGCACGAGAGGATCGGACGTAGATCGGTAGGGGAGAGATCTTCGCGTGCACCCCAGTGTTCGAACCTCAAGGGTCTGCCGGAACCCGAAATCCGACATTTGGCGCGCCAGGTAGGGGTGCGCCGGAGTCCTCCCTCCTGACGAGCCGCTCTCCCCAACATCGCATCCCGCCCTCCTGGCCGACAACGCGTCGCCCGCTCCAGCAATGGATGTCGACACCAGGGCCAGGGAGCTCCGGGCCTTGGCCCCCGCCTTGCGACAGGTGCAGTGGCCGCACAAGTTCAGGCCCGAGACACCGTCGCGCTATGACGGCGCGACGGACCCGATGGTTTTCCTCCTGGCGTACGAGGAGGTCGTCCTCAGAGCCGGGGGCAACGACCGGGTGATGGCCAACTCGTTACCCATGGCCCTCACCGGCATCCCGCGCGCGTGGCTCCTCCACCTGCCGACGGCCTCTGTCACCTCCTGGGAGGAGCTGCGCGACCTCTTCCTCGCATTTTTCGCTGCACCAGCGCCGCCCATCGTCGCAGCTCTCCTGGGTGGCTCCTAGGCACCACCCTCGAGCCATCACGTCAAGCCGTTCACCCGCCGGATCAGCACCACTTCCAAGCACCGAGAAGCCCCCCCGGGCTGGGTGGCGCCCGAGGCCGATTTAACCTTCGACTCGGAGGACCACCCCTTCAACCCCATTGGTTCGGGCGCGCTCCCGATGCTGTGCACCCCCACCATCTGCCAAGTGGCCGTCACCAGGACCCTCATCGACAGTGGTGCCGGCCTCAACATGCTCTTGGTGGAGGCCTTCAGCCTCCTCCACGTGTCGCTGGAGCAGCTCCGACCCAGCAGGCCTTTCTCGGGCGTCGGAGCCGGTTCCACCACCTCCTTGGGACAGATCCGCCTCCCAGTGACCTTCGGCACCTGCGACAACTTCCGCACCGAGCTGATCGACTTCGACATCGCCCCCATCTGCCTCCCCTACAACGCCATCCTCGGCTATCCGGCCCTGGCTCGGTTCAAGGCAGCAACTCACCCGGCGTACAACCTCATGAAGATGCCTGGGAGCAGCGGCGTCCTCGCCGTGTCAGGAGACACAAGGGATGCGCTGCAGGTGCTCCAGCTTGTTTTCAGGGCGGTCGCGGTGGCGCAGCCCACCGGCATCAAGGCCCTTGAGCCCAAGGGGGCTGCGTCAGCTAAAAAGAAGCAGCTGTTCACCCAAGACAAGGCAGAAACCAAGCAGGTACTAGTCAACGAGGACGGGTCCGCTAGCGCCGCCTTCACCATAGGGGCCAACCTCGAGCCCGAGCAAGAGAAAGCCCTGATCGGGTTCCTACGTGCGAACAAGAAGGTGTTTGCGTGGGAACCTGATCAGTTAGCAGGGGTCCCAAGGGAAGTGATTGAGCATCACCTCAACGTGTGCCCCAATGTGCGCCCCGTGAAGCAGAAGGCAAGGCGGCAGTTTACTGAGAAACAGGCTTTCATCATTCAAGAGACCCGGAAGCTAGAGGCGGGAGGAGTCATCCGTGAGGTCCGCTACCCTGATTGGCTGGCTAATCTGGTCGTTGTGCCGAAAAAGGGAGGAAAGGAGCGCATGTGCGTCGACTTCACCAACCTCAACAAGGCCTGCCCGTAGGATCCATTTCCGCTCCCCCGCATTGACCAGATAGTCGACTCCACCGCAGAGTGTGACCTATTGTGCTTCCTAGATGCCTTCTCGGGCTATCACCAGATCAAGATGGCGGTAGAAGACGTGGAGAAGACGGCCTTCCTGACCCCGTGTGGAGTGTACTGCTATACGTGCATGCCGTTTGGGTTGCGCAATGTAGGCGCGACCTTTCAGCGGCTGATGCACATCGCCTTAGGCCGGCCGCTCGGGAGGAACACTGAAGCTTACGTCGATGACATTGTGGTGAAGTCTCATGAGGCAAGGACCCTGATACAGGACCTGGAAGAAACCTTCGCGGGCCTCAACGAACTGGACCTACGGCTCAACCCGGAGAAGTGCGTGTTTGGAGTCCCCTCAGGCAAGCTCCTGGGTTTCCTCGTATCCCACGGGGGCATCGAGGCCAACCCGGAGAAGGTCAAGGAAGTCGAAGACATGAGCCCGCCAAGGACCCTTAGAGAAATGTAGAAGCTCACCGGGTGTGTAACTGCGCTAGGGCGTTTCATCTCCAAGCTGGGGGAACGAGCGCTGCCCTTCTTCAAGTTGATGAAGAAAAAGGGCCCCTTTGAATGGACTGAAGAGGCCGACAAGGCATTCCAATACCTCAAGAGGTACCTTAAAAGTCCACCAGTGATGGTAGCTCCGCGTCCTCGGGAGCCCCTGGTGCTCTACCTTGCGGCCACCCCCTACTCCGCTAGCGCAGCCCTGGTAGTGGTCAGGGAGGAGCGATGTGCCAAGGCCGCGTCGACCGTCCGAACTGAAGCAAAGTAGAGCCAAGAGGGCCTCGCGAAGGTTGCAACCGCAGCCGGAAAGGAACAGCCGTAGCAGGAGAACGCACCCGGAGCAGGAGAGGCCACTTCAGGCGACCAAGCACTGGGAGCTCCGTCGTCTCAAGAGACGCCTCGACCTCTGGAGGACGCAAGCGGTGCTAGCACCCTCAACCCTGTCGAGCATCCCGTGTAGTTCGTCAGCACGGTGCTACGGGACGCAAGGGCACGGTATCCCATGCCTCAAAAACTCCTCCTCGCGCTACTAGTGGCCTCACGCAAGCTGTGCCACTACTTCCAAGGACATCCCATCAAAGTCGTCTCAGCATACCCCTTGGAAAGAGTGCTCAGGAGCCCCAACTCAGCTGGAAGGGTTGCTAAATGGAACATCGAGCTATAGGCATTTCAGTTAGAATTCAGTACGACCAGAGTCATCAAGGGAGCCGCGCTAGCGGATTTCGTGGCAGAATGGGCAGAAGCGCCGGCTCTCGAGGCAGGCGAAGACCGATCACTTACCCCGGGAAGTGAAGCACCGGATGGATGGGTCATGTACTTTGATGGGGCGTTCCCCCGACACGGTGCGGGAGCTGGCGCAGTGCTCGTATCCCCTGCCCAGGACAAACTCTACTACGCCGTGCAACTTTGCTTCCAGCACGGAGAAAAGGTCTCCAACAACATAGCGCAGTACGAAGGCCTAATAGCAGGCTTGAAGGCCGCAATTGCCTTAGGGGTGAAGTGCCTCATCATCAAGGGCGATTCGCAGCTCCTCGTCAACTTCTCCAACAAGATATACGAGCCAAAGGACGAGCACATGGAAGCCTACCTCGCTGAGGTTCGCAAGTTGGAGAAACAGTTCTGGGGACTGGAGTTGCAGCATATGCCTCGCGGCACCAATCAGGAGGCTGATGACATTGCCAAGAGGGCATCTAGGCGGCTGCCTCGGGAGCCTAGCATCTTTGAGGAGCGGCTCTTCAAACCCTCGGCGGTGCCGTCGCTGTCGAGCACGGCACAACCAAGGGAGGAGCTCCCTCAGCCGCCTGCCTTAGGAGCCCCGGTCTGCGGCCCAGCCTCAGGGGCATGCCTGCTCCTGGCGTTAGAGCCTCAGGAAGGGTGTTGGATCCCGGAGCTCAAGAACTACCTGATGCAAGGGACTCTACCGGAGAATGGGGAGGAAGCGGAGCGTGTGGCGCAGCAGGCCACGGCTTATTGCATCAGGGATGGAGAGCTCTACAGGAAGCGACCAAATGACGTGTCCTTACGTTGCATCTCCCGAGAGCAGGGGAAGGAGCTACTGGCGGACATACACGGCGGAGACTGCGGGCACCACTCGTCGTCACGGACCCTCGTCAGCAAGGCGTTCCGTAGTGGATTCTATTAGCACACAGCACTCAACGACGCCGTTGAGCTTGTGAAGGCTTGCGAGGCCTGCCAGTTTCACACTAAGCAGATCCATCACCTACGGGGGGTCTACAGACTATACCCCTCTCATGGCCGTTTGCAGTTTGGGGGCTCAACATTCTGGGCCCGTTTCCTCGGGCGCCAGGGGGCTATCGCTACCTCTACGTCGCCGTGGACAAATTCACCAAGTGGGCTGAGGTGGAAGCCGTCTGCACAATCCCGGCAGGCTCAGCGGTCAAATTCATCAAGGGCCTCATGAGCCGATTTGGGGTGCCCAACCGCATCATCACTGACAACAGTTCGCAATTCACCAGTAATCTCTTCAAAACGTACTGTGCTAACCTTGGAACGAAGATATGCTACGCTTCGGTAGCACACCCCCGGAGCAACGGCCAGGCCGAGCGAGCCAACGCGGCGGTCCTGAGGGGCCTCAAAGCCAGGACCTTCAAGAAGAAGCTGGAAGCTTGCGGCATGGGCTGGTACAACGAGCTCCAGTCCGTGCTGTGGTCAATCCGCATGACAACGACCAAGCCAACTGGCGAGACCCCGTTCTTCCTCGTTTACGGAGCAGAGGCTGTTCTCCCTCACGAGGTCAGGTGTCGCTCCGCAAGGGTCCTGGCATTCGACGAGGCTCAGCAGGACGCCATGCGGGGGACGGATCTCGTGCTGGGGGAGGAACGCCGTCGGGAAGCCGCACTGCGAGCGGCAAGGTATCAACAGGCGCTACGACGATACCACTGCCGCAACATCCGCCCCAGGACCCTTGAGGTAGGGGATCTCGTGCTCAGACGGGTTCTCTCCAGGGAGGGGCTGCACAAGCTCTCTCCCATGTGGGAGGGCCCGTTCAAGGTTGTTCATGTTTCTAGGCCTGGCTCCACGCGCTTGGAGACTCTGGAGGGAGTACCCATCCAGAACGCATGGAACATTCAACATCTCCGGAGGTTCTACCCCTGAGCGAGGCCTAGCGCCTAGGAAAGGCTTGGTGCCTGTGAAGAAGGCCAATGCCTGTGAAGCTATCGCGTTTTGGGAAAGGCCCGGTGCCTATGAAGAAGGCCAATGCCTGTGAAGCTATCGCGTTTTGGGAAAGGCCCGGTGCCTGTGAAGAAGGCCAATGCCTGTGAAGCTATCGCGTTTTGGGAAATGCCCGATGCCTGTGAAGAAGGCCAATGGTTGTGAAGCTATCGCGTTTTGGGAAAGGCCCGGTGCTTGTGAAGAAGGCCAATACCTGTGAAGCTATCGCGTTTTGGGAAAGGCCTGGTGCCTGTGAAGAAGGCAAACGCCTGTGAAGCTCGCCGCCCGTGACATTCTCATGTAATAATGAGTGTTGCTGTACACGCCCCGGAGTCTCCGGAGTGTCGCCCTTGGGCCTCGGGGGCTCCCGCCCACGCCCAGTGGCAGCACTTAGCTCCACGCTGGTGAGAAGACGTCGAAGACTAAAATAGGTGTCGGACGTGGCTTTTTCATTTGCTTTCTGCAGTTGGCGTGTTTATTCGCGTTTGAAGTCTTATTGGAGTTGTTGGCGTTCCTGGCTTGTGACTCTCTGTCTTTTTCATCCACCCGCCTCGTTTTCTCTCGCACAAGTCTCGCGAGGGATGTTCGCGGGCGCCCTCGCGAGCGTCTTCTGCCCCGATCGTCTGGAGCTTTCCTGTCTGAGTCCTCTGCGGGAGCACCCCTCCCAGTCCATGCCTCACGGGCATCGCGACACAAACACAGGACCTAGGCTGATCGCCCCCGCTGCCGGGACCAAAGGTTACCCCTCTAACTAATCCTTGCAGGGCATGAAGCGCACGGCGAGGCCTCAGCCTCTGGAGGCGAGGGCCGCATCAAGCTCCACCAAGCTCAAATGACTCCCGCACATGGACACGCAGCACGGAAACATAGCGCAGAAATGGCAAAAGCAACGCGACACTTGACAGCAATAGTTCTAACATGCCCCCACGGGGCCGTGTACTACCTTCTTCTTACGCATGAAAGGAAGGAAACAAAATGGACACGACCTGTCCAACACCAACCTACAGCAAAAGCTCGAGCTGCTCCTGGGGTTCGGGCGGACGCCTCCTCTAGCTTCACCAGGGCGCGGCGGCGGGTGGACCCGCTACCTTCGCCCAGGCGGGAGCGACGGCGCAGGGGCTGGTCGCGGCCACCGCTGGAGGAGCTGCTGCCTGAGGGAGAGTCGCCGAAACTTGACGAGCCCCGAGTACTGCCACCGGCGCGCCTGGCGCTGTCTTCATCCTGGTCGGTGCCGGGGCTGGGCAGGCGGCCGCGGTCACCATCTTCGGGGCAGCACCCAGCGCGGCGACCATCTTCCCCAAACACCCTCACGTAGAGGGTGGCGTCGCCATCGAACTTGAAGTGCAGGGTGCATCGCTGACCCAGGCCGCGCGTGCGGGCAAACGTTTGCCAGCCGCGAGTCAGGGCCCCATTTCCGGAAGGGGAGACCTCCAGCGAAGCCCAGAAGGCCCTGCTACAGCAACCTTCCGCCTGGAGCCAGAAGCCGCACCAGGCACTGGCCGGCAGCTCAACTATGAAGAAGCGGGGGAGCTGGATCCAGGTGCTGGTCGGGTCCGCCGACCACACAACGAACTCCGTCAAGCACCTCCGCAGAGCGGAAGCATGGCCTAGGGGGGCGCACACCCACGGCGTGCCCCCCGTCGGCAACCGGGCGCTCACCACCGCGCAGGGAACCGCCTCCATGACCACGGGAGGCTACCACGGGGACCGTGGTGTACTTGCGAGGGCGGCCTCGGCCGTGCTTGGTCGGGGGAGGGTTAGGCCCTGCCCGGGGGGCCTTTCCTTTCTCCGCGGCCGAGAATCTCTTTGGGGCCATGGGGACGGCGATTAGCCAAGAAGAAGAAACGGAGCAGCAAGAAGGGATGGACTGAAGGGGCTCGCCCAGCCCCGTACTTATAACCGGAGGAGGTCAACCACCGAGCACCACGATCGCAGGTAATCATGAGCAGTTTCTCTTCATGCAGGGACTTGTCAAGTCGTGCGATTGCCGAGGCATCGTGGGAAGTGCAGACGCCCATGTCCAATCAACCGCCACGCGGCGCCCAAGGCCGCAGGCTGTTAGGGCCCGCAGCGCTTCGTGCTTGCCCCTTCGCTTCTCTGCTAAGCCAAGCCCGCGCGCGCCTCAGGCCCGGGGGCTACTGTCGGCGTTCTGGGAACGGGGGTCCCCAGACTTGCCTACCTGCGGCCTGCGGCGTGGCTTAGCTGGGGGCCCAGCACGGCCCATCTTCATCAGCCCAAGCTCAAGACCCTTGCGAGGGGCCAAGCCTCGCGGGGCGGACGACAGGAAGCTTCCTCAAGAGCGGCCTCATCAGGCAGGCTTGCGAGGAGGCGGAGAGATCAATGCAAGGGTACCTTGCGAGGATCCCATGACGCAAGCCATGACGATCAAGGCCAGGCGGGAGCCAGGCGGGTGCCGGCCTGCGCAGGGTCCTTGTTTCCCCTTTGGTGCAAAGGGGGCAAGCACAGGCCAAGGAATCAGGCAAAGGTTTACCATTCCGGTGCAACGAGACCAAGACCAGCCGGACGGCCGGACGGAGGTCACCGTGGAGCCCAAGGCGGCGTCATCACCAGTGCTTTTGGCAGTCGAAGACCACCTTTGGTCAGGATAACGTGTACTAGATGTTCCCCTTCCAAATGGCCAATTGTTGGCGCCCTTCCCGCTCAATTATTCGGGGAGAGGCCCAGGGCCTCTATAAATAGAGCTAGCCTCCACAAAGGGAAGGAGAAGAGAGGAGACAAGGAAGAAACCCAGTAGAGACTAAGTAGAACACACCGCACCAGCTCAAGAACACCCCTCGCGAGGCTGTTCTTCCCTTGTACTGTCCATCATCAGCCCCAGAGGCAATCCATCACACCACACACTGGAGTAGGGTATTACACCACAATGGTGGCCCGAACCAGTATAAACCTTGTGTCTCTTGTATTGTTCATCATTTCCATCTTAGTTCGCACGAGAGGATCGGACGTAGATCGGTAGGGGAGAGATCTCCGTGCGCACCCCAGTGTTCGAACCTCAAGGGCCTGCCGGAACCCGAAATCCGACAAGGAGAATCCTGGCCGAACTATGTCCGGCAGGATTGGGATGTGGATTACGAAGAAATTCGCCGCCCACCCAGCACCCACTTAGTAGCCACTGTCGATGACTTAACCGACATGCTCGACTTCGACTACAAATATATCGACGGTATGGACGACGGTGCAGGAGACGAACAGGAACCACCGCCCACAGGGTACTGGGCGCCCACTTCATCACACGACGTATACATGGTGGACACACCCAAAGAAAACGACGACGAGGAACGGATGGACGCAGCAAAGGGTTGTTCCCTCAAGAAATAGTCAAAGCGGTGGCGTAAGCGCCGCTCCAAATCCCGCCTCGACAGAAGCAACGATCACGTAGACCCAGCGTTAGAGCAGGGTGAACCATCGCCTAATCACGGCAGCACGGAGAATCAAACCGAACAACCCAACCCCATCGACGATAACAGTCCGGATGACATCACACTGGACAGGCGCCAGGAGCAACATAATGCCCACCAAAGGCTTGTTGCCACGGCGAGGAGTCTGAAAAATCAGAAGCAAAGGCTCAAGGCTGCACAAGACACACTCAAAATCAAATGGAGTGAAGTACTCAACACTGCAGCGAAGTACGGTAGTAATCGCCACACCAAGAGCTATCTGAAGTGAAAGTTGCTACCTGAATTCGAGGAGGAGGCCTTAGATCTTCCACAATTAAAAAATAAAACGGCCATCCGGTCGGATAGACGACCTCATAGCCAACATAAAGCGGCAAACGACGCCGCACATAAACCAGTACGCGATCCGCGTAAGGGCTTGTATCAAAAGGACGGCGCAACCAGATCCATCTATGGACCACGCAAGCGCGCTCCAACATACAATGAAACACAACAAACATACGAACACCACGGTACACCCAAATACAGGGGTGCCGCACACCCCTTATGTTTCACCGATGATGTGCTGGACCATGAATTTCCAGAGGGATTCAAACCCGTAAACATAGAGGCGTACGACGGAACAACGGACCCTGGGGTATGGATTGAGGACTACATCCTCCATATCCATATGGCTCGAGGAGATGATCTCCACGCCATCAAGTACTTACCCCTCAAGCTCAAAGGGCCAGCTCGGCACTGGCTTAAAAGCCTCCCCGAAAACTCCATCGGAAGCTGGGAAGAGCTCGAAGACGCCTTTCGGACAAATTTTCAAGGGACATATGTCCGACCACCGGATGCAGACGATTTAAGTCATATAACTCGACAGCCCGGTGAGTCAGCCCGAAAACTTTGGAACAGGTTCCTCACTAAAAAGAACCAAATAGTCGACTGTCCGGACGCCGAAGCCTTAGCAGCTTTCAAGCATAGCGTTCGAGACGAATGGCTTGCCAGACACCTCGGTCACGAAAAGCTAAGAACAATGGCAGCATTAACAAGCCTCATGACCCGTTTTTGCGCGGGCAAGGACAGCTGGTTAGCCTGATGCAGCACCAGCAACCCAAGTACATCCGAAGTCAGGGATGGAAACGGGAAATCACGACGCAGCAAGAATAAGCGCCGGAATAAAGAAGACAACCCGAAGAGCACGGTGGTAAATGCCGGATTTAGAAGCTCTCGGCCAGGTCAGCAGAAGCCGCCCTCCAAAGGCAACAGAGACGAACTGTCCAGCCTAAACAAAATTCTGGACCAAATATGTCAGATCCATAGCACCCCTGATAAACCTGCAAATCATACCCACAAAGAATGTTGGGTCTTCAAACAGTCCAGCAAGCTCAACGCCGAGCACAAGGGGCAGGATACACCAAGCGAAGCCGAGGATGAGCCTCGCAAGCAAAGCACAGGGGAGCAGAAGAAATTCCCACCAGAAGTCAAAACAGTCAACGTGTTACACGTGTTAAAGGGGAAAAACAAAGCGGCACCCCTAGAAAGACATGCCTGAGGGCCTATCACCATAGAGCTCCGCCACTGGTCGTCCCAACCGATCACCTTCGACCATCGGGATTACTAGGCAAGTATCCGGCGTGCAGGATGGGCTGCATTGGTATTAGATCCAATAATTGACGGATACCACTTCACACGAGTCCTGATGGACGGCAGCAGCAGTATAAATCTGATATATCAGGACACAGTCCGCAAAATGGGGATAGACCCAACAAAAATTTGCCGCAGCAATGCTACCTTTAAAGGAGTAACGCCAGGCCCAGAGGCCCATTGCAGGGGCTCCCTGCTACTAGAGCTTATCTTCAGCTTCCCCGATAACTTCCGCAGCGAAAATTTAACCTTCCACATCGCTCCGTTCCAAAGTGGCTATCAAGCACTGCTCGGACGCGAAGCTTTTGCTCGCTTTAACGCAATACTGCATTACGCTTCCCTCACGCTTAAGATGCCCGGTCCACGCGGCATCATCACAGTAAATGGAAATATTGAGCGCTCCTTGCGCGCTGAAGACAGTGCGGCTACCTTGGCAGCCGCACAGTAAACGGCCTCACCAACTAAAGTATCTGACAGGTCGTTAAGACCACGGACACGGTTGGACGAGTCTGGTACAGCTATATATAATTGATACAGGTTTGATGGCTATACCCCTATTACAATACAAGGGGCTCAACGCGCGCGCACAAGCGGCAATAAGGATCACCTCTACTCATTTTGAACTATATATTGTTTATTTCGTATAACTCAACTTTTGCACGGCAACTTTTCAATTAAGTTCCTCTCTTTTTCAGATGACCATCGTGCTACACCCGTCCAGGATACGGCACAACGGAGACACAGGCGCAGACGTGCAGCAGGGACCCGTTCCAAGGATTCTTTGTAGATTAAGACCCTGTGTAAACCTTTTTTACTATCTGTTGTTGATTTACATCCCTCGGATTCTCAGTACAATCGAGAAAGATGCTGACGTCTTGGCATGTGGCCACGCCAGAATAATGCACGTACCTGGACACCAGGGGCTTATTACAAAGGGTACTGTTTAGACCCGGTTTACACCATAAAGACCGAATACCTTAGGGAGTGTTCGGTGTCGCGAGTTTGGCCTTATATGCATCAGCTCCCAATCATGTCTTTGGTCAAATGTTGGGTTTGCCCGGCTCCTGTGTTTTGCTGCCTTACGTTCCGCTCTATCGGCTAAGGTGGCACCAGGAGAACTACTGCGATTGTGCCCTGGTTCATCCGGACGAGCACCTCAGTAGAGAAAGCCGAAAACTGACTGTCATGATATAGCATGAGACTAGTCAACCACTCGATAACCTATTGGAATCTTCGGGATTTCTCCGCATTAACGAAGGGCCGTTTCCCGGCCAGGCATGTACGCACCCCGAATCCGGATGAGTGCGGAGCCACCAGGGGCTATATAGTAGCCCCACTGTCAAACTCCTCTGGCTAAGTGAAAATGTTAAAGCATTATAGTCCGGTTGCCTAGTTCCCTGCGCTATCACCTCCTTAATAGGACCAAGATGTTGGATCAAGTGTGAATACGTGTCTTCTGCGAACACCCCCGCATTATATGCGTGGGGGCTGAAGCCGACGACTACAATCTTTCAGGTTATATACATGTATACATAAACAGTCGCATAGGAGGCATCACAATACTTTCGGGCAAAAGTATAAATACAGCCTTGATAAATTCAATAAAACATTGTTTTTACAATGGGAATACATGTCACTCAAACATAACATTCTTCGAGCACTGGGCCTCTATCGAACGAGCGCCCTCAAGAACTTCTTCAAAATAGTGCTCGGTAGCCACTCGGCCTATGGCCGAGCCCTGCGCCGCGACAGTGGTGGCATCCATCTCCGCCCAGTATGTTTTGACACGGGCAAGTGCCATCCGCGAGCCTTCTATGCACGCCGACCTCTTCATCGCATTAATGCGTGGCACAGCACCAAGGAACTGCTGCACCAAGCTAAAATAGTCGTTCGGCTTTGGCCTTTCCGGCCACAGATGATCCACGACAGACCTCATGGCGAGTCTGGACAATCTATTGAGTTCAGCCCATTCGGCAAGCTAATCAGTCAATGGAAGCGGACGCTCTGGAACGATAAATTGCGACCAGAATAGCTTGTCCACTTCACGATCTATTTGATCTCGGAAGTATTCGGCCGCATCGACAATGCTCGCCGCCAAGTCCAGATATGCGTCAGCCGAACTCCACAGCCGATCCAGAGGGGCATACCGCGGATCTCCGAAATTCCTCCGCAGCATAAAGGGCTTCCCAGCCACAATGTCCTCGGCTTCATGCAGTTCCTCCTTCTTTGCTCTCATTGCAGAGCGGGTGTCTTTGGTCGCCATTGTGGCCTTTTCGAGGTCCGTAGCCTTCGCCCGGTTCTCTTCTTCAAGTAACTGGCAGCGGTCGGCAGTGTCTTTTAACTTCACAGCCATTTTGGCCATTTTCTCTTTGCTCTTGCTATGCGCGACCTTCTCGGCTCTCAACTCTTCGGCCACATGACTACTACTTGCTTGCTCTTTGGCTCGGGCAAGCTCCACCCGCAGGGCCTCCACGGTGGCAGCTCCATCTGCAGTCACAACATTTTAAAGATACTCACATCACGCTGCTCTTGCTATGTGACATTCACTATAAACATCACCTACCATGTGCCTCGTCAAGTTGCTTGTTAACAAGCTCGATGTCGGCATCCGCTGCATCCAGTCGCCACTTTAGTTTGGCAACCCCATCAGTTCGGCTAGCCACCAGAGCTTCAGATACCTGCACATAAATGCGGTCTGGTTATTACCTGGGACTATGATCCTCTGTTCGCCGCCGTTCTCGAAGACAACCAGAGTCTCAGGGGCTACTATCTACACAAGGCACACCTAAAAATGTGCGGTACTATCACAAATGTAAATCGTTTCACGTACCTCAAAACCCGTCAGTAGACTCATAAAGTCTTCATGCAACCCGCTTTCGGCGAACGAAATCCTTTCTATCACCGTACCCATCAATGTACGGTGCTCTTCTGAGATAGTGACTCGCTCTAGCAGATCCCTCAGTGCGTCCGACAACATACCAGACGGTGTCGGATTCTTGTGGTTGCTCTCTTCAAGAGCCGGATACTGGGGACTTCGGGCGACCATAGGATTATCTTTTGGCCTCACCGGATCTGGAGTGACCCTCCGCGACGACACTTCAAGGTCGCCCGCTTCTTGAGCCAGGGAATCCGGGGGAGGCATTTCGCTCTCCATCATCTCCGGAAGAAGATCCCCCGAAGACGAGCTCTGCTGAGAAGGGCTAAGATCCGAACTTCAAGATAAATGCTTCGGTCATTTTCCTCAAAGGTAAGGTAGTATATCTTCACTACAAAGTACTTTTTGATTACTTACAGCTCGTTAGAGGGCTGATCCCCGCGCGGACTTTGTGTGGCAAGAGCACCCTCCAAGGCAGGACCCTCTAGTGAAGTTTTCTTCTCCCGTTTGGAAACTTTGGTTTCTGGATCTTCAGAGTTAGTCCTCTTCCTCCCCCGGGACGAGGGAACGTCAGATTCTTCCCCTTGGTTATCCTCCCTCATGGAGGCGCTCAGTCCCTCGGTTGGAACAGGTAGCGGTGGAGGCCCGCTTTCGCCCTCTTTATTCCCCCCTTCATCTTCCTTTGAGGGCACCGGGCAGGGTGCTGGCTCGAGCATCTTTTCCAGCACCAGATTCTCCAAGCCTTCAGGAAGGGGAGCCGAACACCGGATCATCTTCGCCTTTGCTATCCAGTCCTGGTCAAAGAGCGACTCTTCAGAATGATGTCATGATAAATAAAAATACGGTGTTTGGCCGTGGGATTACTTACTTGGGCCGCGGTGCGGTTGCTGCTTAGGCCCACGTCCTCAGAAGTGTCCGGACACTCTGCTTGGGGTCCGAAGAACGATTTGTACAACTCCTCGTGCGTCAGGCTGAGGAAGTTCTGGATAGTGCGCGGTCCTTCCGGGTTGAATTCCCACATACCAAGGGGCCGGTGTTTGTAAGGCTGGACTCGACAAACCAACATGACTTGCACTACCATAACCAAACTAAAATCGCCCTCGAAGAGATCTCGGATGCCGCTCTGCAGTACGGACACATCCTTGGCTGGACCCCAGCTTAGCCCCCCGCTGATCCATGACATCAGTTGTGGTGGAGGGCCCGAGCGAAAGGCAGAGGAAGCTACCCACTTGGCACTTCTGGGAGCGGTGACGTAGAACCACTCCCGTTGCCATAATCCGGACACCTCTGGAAAGGAACCCTTTGGCCATGGAGCTCCAGCGATCTTGCTTATTAATGCACCTCCGCATGCTGCATGCTGCCCCTCGACCGTCTTCGGCGTCACATCGAAGGTCTTGAGCCACAGGCCGAAGTGAGGGGTAATGCGGAGGAAGGCCTCGCATACGACAATAAATGCCGAGATGTGGAGAAAGGAATCCGGGGCTAGATCATGGAAATCTAGCCTGTAATAGAACATCAAACCCCTAACGAAGGGATCCGGAGTGATGCCTAGTCCTCGGAGGAAGTGGGAGATGAACACGCCGTCTTCATTGGGTTCAGGAGTAGGGACGACTTGCCCTCGGGCAGGCAGCCGATGTGAAACTTCGGCGGTCAGGTATCTTGCCTCCCTCAACTTCTTGATATCCTCTTCCATGATGGAGGAGGGCATCCACCGGCCCTGGAGGCTGGATCCGGACATGATTAAAGGTCCGAAGCACCTGACCTGAGCTTTGGGTGTTAGAACTCAAGGCGGGGGAAGGATTCGATTGAGCACGGGAGGAAAAAAGTAAAAGCCTTGTCCCTTTATAAAGAGGGTGAATATCAAGCGTCCTCCTCATGGCCGTTTGGGACTTGCCTAAGATCTGGGAGTCCTAGGCGCGGTTGGGTTACCCACGTCCGTATTGATGAGAATCCCGTAATAAGGGGAACATGATCTCTGCTTTGACAAGACGTGTCAAAAAACTGCCTCGCGTTATGTGTGGGGTGGGTTAAGGAAAAACGGTTCGAATAATTACCGGGCCATGGCGTGATGTCATGCTGCCGAAACGTGTCAGCAGTTTAGATTTGTGGAAATATTATTCTCTCTACGGTCATATGTGGAACTTATTTTTTAGGGTCGGACACTATCCTCGTATTCAAACTTTTATGTGATGTATTCGGAGGAGGAACCCGCCTTGCAATGCCGAAGACAACACTGCGCGCCGGACTCATCGTCATTTGAAGCCTGGTTCAGGGGCTACTGAGGGAGTCCTGGATTAGGGGGTCTCCGGACAGCCGGACTATGTCCTTTGGCCGGACTGTTGGACTATGAAGATACAAGATTGAAGACTTCGTCCCGTGTCCGGATAGGACTCTAGTTGGCATGGAAGGCAAGCTAGGCAGTACGGATATGGATATCTCCTCATTTGTAACCGACCTTGTGTAACCCTAGCCCCCTCCGGTGTCTATATAAACCGGAGGGTTTTAGTCCGTAGGACAACATACAATCATACCATAGGCTAGCTTTTAGGGTTTAGCCTCTCCGATCTCGTGGTAGATCAACTCTTGTAATACTCGTATCATCAAGAATAAATCAAGCAGGACGTAGGGTTTTACCTCCATCAAGAGGGCCCGAACCTGGGTAAAACATCGTGTCCCCTGCCTCCTGTTACCATCCGCCTTAGACGCACAGTTCGGGACCCCCTACCCGAGATCCGTCGGTTTTGACACCGACACTTCCCCTGATGAGGGGAAGAAGAAGAGGGCAGCCCCCACCATTCTGGAGGCGGAGGCGCCCAAGAAGGGGAAAGGCCCACTCGTGGGCAGCTCCGCATGGGACGTTGAAAGCAGTCCGGAGCAACGCCCCCGCACTAAGCTGCGGGCCGCATCGTAAGTGCTAAGACTTATATCCACCCATAAAGTTTCTCCTCTTCATTGCATTGATATGATTGGTTATGTTATTGTAGTCCGGCCCGAACAGCTCCCCGCGATCCTCGTCAGGAGGCTCGCTGGATTCCAAGGCGATGGCCAGTAACTCACCGCAAGCCGCTCACTCCCCCCAGGCCAAGGACGATGCAGAGGTGTTGTCCCAAAGGACTGTTCCAGGCGGGGGGAGAGGCATAGGCGGCGCTAGAAGGCAAAACCCCCATCGCTGGACACCAAGGGGAATCAATCCCCATGGAGACTGGTGGGGAGGACCGTATTCAGTTCGGCCCTCAAGCGGACTCATTTTCGAGACCGATACGGCTCCAAAATCCGGCACGCAACCTCCTTCGAAAGAAGGGGGTGCCTATTCCGCCGGTGACCCTGTCCAACCAGGGGCACCACATAATCTGTTGGAGGCGCTGCGAGGCACTTCTATTATGGATGAGCAGCGTGTCCTTATGGGCACGGTAATTGTCGTGGTTTTGTCATGATAGATGTCCTAGAGAAAGGACTTAGTCGTGGAGCCATCGCGACGGGTTAGCTTGAAGGGGTTAAAGCGGACACAAGGACGCAAGAGAGTTTATACTAGTTCGGCCCCTTCAATGAAGGTAAAAGCCTACGCCTAGTTGTTATGGAATAGATGGGGTTTCGATGACTAGGGAGCCAACAAGCTTCGCCCATGTCTCGAGTTGTTGTCTGTCCTCCCTGAACCGCCGCCGGGTCGTCCCCTTATATACACGGGTGACTCCCGTCGGCTTACGGAGTCCCAATACCGGCTCATAGATGTGTCCGGTTTGGTCTCTACTTATTCCTAACTTACCATACAGGTTAACTACTAACGCCGGTTTACGACTACAGGCCTTGAACCGTCCATGGGCCTTGAGCCCTCCTCTGTCTTCTTGGGCTTTAACATACTTAACTACTGACGAATTTAACCCAGCCCAGATAGGCCGGTTTATACCCAGTAGTAATATCCCCAACATTAGGCCCCAGATTGATTTGAACGGGTTCATGTCAATCCTTTAATAAAAGCTTCATCTTCAACATCTTTTTATAAATTGGTAAACCGCCATGATGTCATCTTCTCTGATTGCTATAAACCGGAGTGACGTCACCTGTCATAACGAAGCTATCCATTATGCTTCTTTGTTTAATAGATCGGCGGAAATCGAGGCGATAGCTCCGTTTTGTGGCCCCTTGATTGTCGCGCCTGACTCATGTTCTTTCGCCTTATAAATAGGACCGAAGGGTCATTTCTTTTCTCCTTCCGTGCCTTCTTCATCTTCCTCGCGTCGCCAGCCTCAGAGCTCCGCCACTGCCGTCGACCTCTGCCTCATCCTTGGCCGCTGTATCAACCTGAGCGCACCAGAACATTGCGGCAACCTTCCGCATCTTCCCCAGCTCCGGTAAATCTTCTATCCTTTCCCCCGCAGATCTGGCCTAGGGTTTCGCAGTTCTTCAATGTTCATCGTCTGCATCTTGCTCATACGATAGATCTTTAGATGAATCCGCAAATCTTTACTCTGTGCAACGATAGTTGTTTGACCTTCGCCTTTACTTATGCATCTCAAACCATAGATCTATATGAACGTTTTTCTCATTGGTTCGGTACTGCTCCTTTGAACCTCTAAGCATTTATCTCTTTTCTGAACTTGCTTCAGATCCAATGCTGTAAAGAAATCTTGTGAAACCTGTTTCTGCATACTTGTCCATCCGCAACCTCAGCTTTTCAATGCTTAGATCAGGCGGTTTAACCTTATAGAAAATTTTCCAAACCGGTATATGCCATTAGTCCCCTTGTTGAACTGCCAGATGTTGGTTGCTTCATGAAACTCTGGTTCAGATAGTTCTGTCTCCGGTTTAACAGTGCACATACCAACGTACCTTGATCAAATGCTTTTTGAACCGCGATCTTCTACCTTGCAGATTCCATCATGGCCAAGCAAGTATATGAGTGCAATTGGGTTCCTTCTCGCGTCACAGAGGATCAACTGGACGATTTAGTCCTGATTGGCGCTTTAGGCAGCAAAGATACCATCCATTGGAGGGCTCCTGGCAAAGAATGCCCTCCCACACCTCGAGAAGGAGAGGTTGTTGTTTTCGTAGATCACTTAGCCCGGGGCTTTAAGCCGCCCGGTTCTAAATTTTACCGGGATGTTTTAGCCGATTTCCAACTCCATCCGCAAGACACTGGCGCCAACTCTGTTACAAATATGTGTCACTTCCAAGTGCTCTGTGAGGTGTTCTTTCAAGAGGAGCCCACAGTGGAATTGTTCAGAGACCTTTTCCATCTAAACCGCTGTACTGATTTTACTGATGGCTCTAATACAGAGTTGGGTGGCGTGGCGATTCAGAAAAGGAAAGAGGTCACATACCCTCACGCCAAGCTGCACAGTCACCCCAAGGAGTGGAATCAGACATGGTTCTACTGCAAAGACACCTCCCCTGCTGGTGAGAATCCCTTGCCTGGCTTTCGTCTGGAGCGGCTCAGCAATACACACCCTTTTCCTCAAAGATTGACTGCCTAGGAGAGAAGCAAATATGCTCCCCAACTGTCAAAGCTCAGAGCCTTTATGGCCAATGGTTTAACAGGGGTTGATCTCGCTCGCTGTTGGATATCATGGAGCATACTGCCCCTTAGTCAGCACTCCGGTTTGATGTGCGAGTATACTGATAGTGTTGATGACCCACTGCAACATTCAAAAATCCAGCTCTCCGATGAAGAAATCACAGAGGCTGTGAATAAGATGCTGAATGAACCGGAACACGTCTGCGCTAGAGCCGACCTGCTTCCCTTCTGTGCCACCAACAAACCGCTAGCTGTAAGACTTTGATTTTCTTTTCTTTGCTGAATCTGTTATTGATATGTCTGGTCATTGTTTAATATCAATGTCTGCATAATCAGGGCAATGATCCGTTTTGGAGCAAAAAACTGCCGCAGGAGAAACCAGAAAAACCAGACAAACCGGAAAGAGCAACCCGGCAAAAGACTAAAGTTGTGAAGAAGACTGCCCACAGGAAAAGAACCACTTCATCTTCTAATCTGGCCCCTGATGATGATGTGGATAATCCGGACTTTGAGGTAGAGCTTGACTCACTTGGTTTATTTTTCATGCGTCTTATTGATGATGATATTTGTCAAGATGATGCCGAAGCCAGCCACGCGGATGTTGCAGAGGTAATTATTCTCTCTTCCAATTCAGAAACTTTGCCTTCACAAAAAATCCGCCAGGCAAACCGGAAAGTTAAATTTCCTCATCCTCTTGCTTATTTGGATCCTAAATTTCTTATGAAGACCCAACAACACGAAGCCTGTCGCACAACCCGGCACAGCGGCCAGGTAGTTACCTCCGCCGGTTTACCGAATAGTCCGGTTCGGAAACGCCATTCAGAGGTCTCTAATTTGCTTGTCAGTGCTTGTCCTAAAGCGGGCTGCTTTCGTCAACCTCTTAATCCGTCTGACTCCGATTACCAGGTTACTTCCCACTCATCTTCTGGCGAGTCATCGGCTACTCAGCTCCCACCGCTTAAAATGGTGCTTGGGTAAGCTATACTTATTGTGATGTTTGCAGTACATCGCCTTAGAACATATGCTGTATTTGATTTTATTATTCTTCTCAGGGCCAAACCTAGGCCAAGCAAGAAGGCCCACCTGGACAAAGTGGCCGAAGAAGATGTCGTTCTTGAAGCAGACAAGACACCCAATGCTGAAGCGGCTATTCCTGAGGATATTCCCAACGATCCACCGCAGCAAGATGATGATCTTATTGCTGAAGAGAGACCTACTGATACCTCAGGTCCTATACATCAGCCCACAGGTTCCATCCGGATTGAAAGCTCCACCGGTCCAGCAAAACCTACTGACAAGCCAATAGCTCCAGTGCAAACCGGCGGTACCAAGGATGATGAGGTTGTCATTACTGGCACTAGCCATACTGAGCCAAGCAATCCTGTCGCTTTATCCAAACATTTTGCCAAGGAAGAATTTGCTGCCTTTGGCAAAGGCAAGTGGAACGCTGATTTGACGACTTACGCTGCTCTAAATGCCCAAGATATCCATTCCGGCTATCTGAACCGTTTGTATACCAGTCGTGACTACGAAGCCGGTCTGGTTAATATGATGAAAGATAAATATGAGGTAACTTCCATATGCTCCTTCCTGCTTGTATGCTTCCATTCTTGCTGACTCTCCTAGCCCCCAAGGGCCGGTTTGAAATATTCTTTCAAACCGGGACTTAATAATATAAATCTTGATGCTTTGAAATTCGCTGATGTAGCCCCCAAGGGCCGGTTCAACTTAGCATAGTTAAACCGGTACTTTAAGTAATTGAAACTGCCGCATCAGAATATATATGATCAAATAGCCATTAGCCCCCAAGTGCCAAGTTGAATACTTGTATTAATCTTGGGACTTTGTAAACAATTGAAAGATGAAGATCGAATATGCATTAGCCCCCAAGTGCTAAGCGCATAACTTGTTATGTGGCTGGTACTTGAATCCTTCTACCGATTTGTTGAAGCATATATCTGTATGCATGCAGGCGGAGCTGAAGACGAAAGAAAACCAAGTCATCGATCTTCAAGAAAACCTGAAAACCCAACAGGCTGAAACCTCCAAAGCAAAAGAGGAATTGCCAGCGGTTTAAGCGCCATGGAACAACTTAAGGAGAACTTCAAGAAGAAACGGACGGATTGGGCCATTGAAAAGTCTGCTTTGATCAAACAAGCAGAGGATGCCGAGGCTGCACTAAAACCAGTGATGGATGAACTGACCAGCAAAAAGCGGCACGTTCATGCCATGACCACTGCTATCTTTGGTAAGCCAGCTTGCCTTGTGAATTGGCTCTGCCTTCTTACAGAGACGCCGGTTTATTAACCCTTTATGGTATTTCAGGGACACGCATTGGTCACTTGGGGTCAGATGTGCGGAAGAAATTGAAAGCCGCCTATACATTGGTTGAACAATTGTATACTGGTGCCCAGCGAATCATCTGTACCGCGTCTCATAACAAACCGGCGCCCACTTTGATTCAAGATACTCTGATGAAACTGTCAGTGCTTCCTTCCCGGGTTGAAGAGCTGAAGAAATCTGCTGCTCGAACCGGTGCAATCAATGCCTTAATCCGGGCAAAAGCCTGGGTGCCGGATTTTGATCCTATTGAAGCGGCTCAGGGCTATCCCAGCTTGAAGGAAGACGGGTCAGAATTTGGTGAAGCGGATCTGCGAGCAATAAACCAGGAGGTACGTCCACTAGCTTGTCAGTTGGCTGAGGAAGCAGACTTGTCTCATTATCAAGCGCAATATGACAGTCAGAACAAGCGAATAGCTGCACCAATCCATGAATCGGAAAATCTGATCCCTCCAATCTGTAAGCATACTTACGCTCCCGATATTGACCCGTCATTGCTGATCCATGATGAAGCTGTTTTTCAAGCATTAATGGGAATCGACTGGACAACTGTGGATTTCCAGCCACTGGGTACAGAAACGGAGGCTGAAGCGGCGCAGGATGACCCACAACCATCAGGCCAGGGTGGTGACCAAGCTTGAACCGGAAGCCGGTTTTAAAACTGCCTCTCCTTTGTGAAAAACAATTATATTATTACGGGCACCATGTTGCCTTGTAATAGGCTAGCTGATACCTTTGATGTTGATATGCCTTCGTGCATAACTTGTTCTTCCTGTGGTAATGAACTTTCCAAAACACTTTCTGAAATGAGAAATTCGTCAAGTGCCACCGCAGTTGTACCGTCAGGCGGAATATGATGTCTGTATATATGAAATCAAAACATCCAAAACAAAATTTTAAGTATATGATCAAATTTTTGAGATACATAATACCTGCCATCGTTGAGTGTGAAGTTGGCTTGGCCAATCTTGAAGCGGAGTTTTGCAAACCGACACTGTTGGAGGAGATAACAGCTCCTGTATATATATATATGACGCTGGTTTACCATGTAAACCGTGCCGGGTTATAATAAACACCGGTATACTCCATAAGAGGATGTTAACAACAAGGATCAAACCGGGCAAATAGTCTCCGGATTGACGTGAACTGTGTTCCGTCAATTGATTGGTTAAAAAACTTTGTCGGTTTAAAAAACGCAATAAAAAGAAAAAAAAACCCTTCAAAGAAAAGTGTGAAGCAAAAGCAATGACAAAATCGTTTGCCAAAAAAAGGTTTATTTAAGCTGATCAAATGGCGTTACCATGTCCAAACACGACCAAGCTCCCGTTAGGTGTAACTATGGTTCTAGTCAGCCAGGTCCCCAAATGAAACCGTGGCATTTATGCCGACCAAATGGCATGGTCATGGTTCGGGTTCGACCAAGCCCCCAAGTGATTCTGTGGCCTTAGGCCGATCAAGAGGCATGACTGGTTCAGACATGACCAAGTCCCCAAGTGATCTGGTGGCTCTCGCCTATCAAGAGGCATGGTATTGGTTCGGACACGACCAATCCTCCAAGTGATATAACACGATGCTTTTAGCAAAGCGAACTCAAGGGGTAAACCAGAAGTCGCTTTAAAACAACTCCATGTAACCACACATGATGTAAAAGAACAGATACCCCGCTTTAGCTGAGGTTCCGGTTTATTATAGTTAATATATACATCGCTGTAATATGTACATAAGTAGAACCAATGGCTCAGGTATAATAAGGCCGAAGATGAGCTATGTTCCACGGCCTGTTGGTCTCCTCCTCTGATGTACGTGAGTCCTCATGTTCTCGAATATCGATCAGATAGTATGACCTGTTGTGCAGATTCTTGCTGACCACGAAAGGCCCCTCCCAAGGTGGGGATAACTTATGCATACCAGTATGATCTTGGATGAGCCGAAGCACCAAATCTCCCTCCTGAAAGGTTCTGGTTCTGACCCGGCGACTGTGATAACGACGAAGATCCTGCTGGTAAATCTCCGATCGGGCGGCTGCGATGTCACGCTCTTCATCCAACCGGTCCAAAGCATCTTGCCATGTTGTCTCGTTGTCCGCTTCAATATAAGCCGTTACACGAGGTGAATCATGACGGATATCACTGGGGAGAACCGCCTCCGCTCCATAAACCATGAAGAACGGTGTGTATCCTGTTGATCTGTTGGGCGTTGTATTGATGCTCCATAGCACAGACGGTAATTCTTCTACCCAACAACCCGTCATTCTCTGCAAAGGAACCATGAGCCGGGGCTTGATGCCTCTCAGGATCTCTTGATTAGCTCTTTCTGCTTGACCATTGGACTGTGGATGTGCCACTGATGAAACATCGAGCCGGATGTGCTCCCGTTCGCAAAACTCCTTCATAGCACCTTTGGACAAATTGGTACCATTATCTGTGATAATACTGTGCGGAAAGCCAAACCGGAAAATCACCTTTTTGATGAACTGAACCGCTGTGGCCGCATCACACTTGCTAACAGGTTCTGCCTCCACCCACTTTGTAAACTTGTCAACCGCCACCAGGAGGTGGGTCTTCTTATCTTTGGACCTTTTGAAAGGCCCAACCATATCCAGCCCCCAAGTCACAAACAGCCAAGTAATTGGAATGATTCTCAATTCTTGAGCCGGTACATGAGCACGTCTTGAAAACCTTTGGCAACCATCACATCGTCTGACCAGATCCTCGCATCAGCATGAGCAGTTAACCAATAGAAGCCATGGTGAAGCGCTTTAGCCACCAGAGACTTTGAACCAGTGTGGTGACCACAATCTCCTTTGTGGATCTCACGCAAAATTTCACGGCCTTCTTCAGGAGACACGCACGTTGAAAAGCTCCTGATACACTGCAATGATGCAACTCGCCGTTGATGATAGCCATGGACTTGGATCGCCGGATTATCTGCCAGGCCAGAATCTCATCCTCTGGCAACTCGCCCCGGTTCTTGTACGCCAGGTAAGGAAGCGTCCAATCCGGAATAACATGAAGAGCTGCCACCAATTGAGCCTCCGGATCAGGAATAGCCAAATCCTCTTCACCAGGGATCTTCACCGACGGGTTGTGTAGCACATCCAGAAAAACATTGGGCGGGACCGGTTTGCGCTGAGAGCCCAGCCGGCTTAAAGCGTCCGCCGCTTCATTTTTCCGCCGGTCCACGTGGTCCACCTGATAGCCTCTGAAATAACCTGCAACAATATCCACCTCACGACGATATGCTGCCATGAGTGGGTCCTTGGAGTCCCAAGTGCCAGACACCTGCTGAGCCACAAGGTCCGAGTCACCGAAGCACTTAACTCGACTTAGATTCATCTCCTTAGCAATCCGGAGACCATGGAGCAAGGCTTCATACTCAGCTGCATTGTTAGTACAAGGGAACATTAAGCGGAGAACATAACAAAACTTATCACCTCGTGGGGAGGTTAATACGACTCCAGCCCCCGAGCCTTCCAATTTCCTGGATCCGTCAAAATGGATGGTCCAATACGTATGATCCGGCTTTTCTTCAGGTGCTTGCATTTTCGTCCAATCATTGATGAAATCAACAAGTGCTTGAGACTTAACCGTTGTCCGAGGCACATACTTCAAACCGTACGGCCCCAGCTCTATAGCCCACTTTGCAATCCAGCCAGTTGCTTCCTGGTTCTAGATGATATCTCCCAAAGGAGCAGAACTGACCACTGTAATTGGATGCCCTTGGAAGTATTGTTTAAGCTTCCGGCTTGCCATAAAAACTCCATACACCAGCTTCTACCAATGCGGATACCTTTGCTTGGACTCAATGAGCACCTCGCTGATATAATAGACCGGACGTTGAACCGGATGCTCCTTACCTGCCTCCTTTCGCTCTACCACAATAGCCACGCTGACCGCCCGAGCATTAGCAGCAACATATAGCAGCAACAGCTCCTTGTCAATGGGAGCAGCGAGCACAGGCGGATTGGCCAATTGCCGCTTTAAGTCCTCAAATGCTTCATCAGCAGCAGAACTCCAGACAAACTGATCCGTCTTTTTCAACATCTGATACAAAGGGATTGCCTTCTCACCGAGGCGGCTGATAAACCAGCTTAACGCAGCAATCTGGCCTGCCAGGCGCTGAACATCATTGATACACTTCGGTTTAGCGAGGGAGGTGATGGCTGTGATCTTCTCCGGATTAGCCTCAATTCCCCTATTGGACACCAAGAAGCCTAATAACTTGCCCGCCGGTACACCAAAGACACACTTGTCCGGATTAAGCATCATCTTGTATGTCCTCAGGTTATCAAAGGTTTCCTTCAAATCATCAATCAGAGTCTACTTCTCCCTGGACTTAACCACGATATCATCCACGTAAGCATGTACATTACGGCCAATCTGCTTGTGAAGACAATTTTGTACACACCGTTGGTAAGTCGCTTGGGCACTCTTGAGCCCGAAGGGCATAGACACATAGCAGAAGGCTCCAAAGGGAGTTATAAATGCCGTCTTCTCCTGGTCCTTAACTGCCATTTTGATCTGATGATAGCCAGAATACGCATCCAAAAAACTTAAACGCTCACAGCCCACTGTAGCATCAATAATTTGATCAATATGGGGGAGAGCAAAAGGATCTGCTGGACAAGCCTTATTAAGATCTGTGTAATCCACACACATGCGCCAGGTGCCATTTTTCTTGAGGACCAGCACCGGATTGGCAAGCCACTTAGGGTGAAAACCTTCAACAATAAAGCCAGTTGCTAAGAGCCTGGCTACCTCTTCTCCAATTGCCTTGCATCTTTCTTCGTTAAACCGGCGAAGGAACTGTTTCACCGGTTTATATTTGGGATCCACATTAAGTGTGTGCTCAGCGAGTTGCCTCGGTACACCTGGCATGTTAGAGGGCTTCCATGCAAAAATGTCCCGATTCTCACGGATGAACTCGATGAGCGCGCTTTCCTATTTCGTATCCAAGTTGGCACTGATGCTGAACTGCTTGGACGAATCACCAGGCACGAAGTCAACAAGCTTAGTTTCTGCTGCCGATTTGAACTTCAGGGCCGGATCATGCTCCGTAGTTGGCTTCTTCAACGGAGTCATGTCCGCCGGATCAACATTGTCTTTATAGTACTTCAACTCCTCGGTGGCACAAACCGACTCTGCATAAGCCGCATCTCCTTCCTCGCATTCCAAAGCGATTTTGCGGCTTCCGTGAACCGTTATTGTCCCCTTGTGACCCGGCATCTTGAGCTGCAAATACACATAACAGGGCCGAGCCATAAACTTGGCGTAGGCCGGTCACCCAAACAGGGCATGATATGGACTTTGGATTTTTACCACTTCAAACGTCAATATCTCCGACCTGGAATCATGATCATCCCCAAAGGCCACTTCCAGAGCTATCTTACCAACAGGATATGCTGATCTGCCAGGCACTACACCGTGGAATACTGTATTAGACGGTTTGAGATTCTTATCTGTCAGTCCCATACGACGGAAGGTCTCATAGTACAGGATGTTAATGCTGCTCCCTCCATCCATGAGCACCTTGGTGAACTTGTAACCTCCCACTTGAGGCGCCACCACCAGAGCCAACTGACCCGGATTATCGACCTGGGGAGGGTGATCTTCTCTGCTCCATATGATTGGCTGTTCAGACCAACGTAGATAACGGGGTATGGCCGGTTCAACAGAGTTGACCGCCCGCCTCTGAACTTTCCGGTCTCGCTTGTCCAAGCTAGTGGTGAAGACATGGTACTGCCCATTACTCAACTGCTTTGGGTTGCTTTGGTAACCTGACTGTTGCTGCTATTGGTTGTAACCACCCTGGTTGTTCTGACTATTTTGACCATTATGTCCGCCCGGATTACCATTGAATCCTGCACCGGAACTTCCTCCTCTGTAACCCGGCCTGGATCCCGAGCCACCGCCAGATTCGTGATCATACCGGAAATTATTAGAATTCTTGAAATCCTGCATAATAAAGCAATCTTTCCAAAGGTGGTTTGCTGGCGCCTCCTTCGTCCCATGTCTTGGACAGGGCTGGCTTAGCAGATAGTTTAGGCGGTTTGGGTTAGGGTTGGGCGCTCCATTACGATTTTTCGGCCTACCCTTGCATCGCTGGCCATTGTCCTGTGCGTTGGTATTAGCCACAAAGTCCATGTTACCATCCGCTTTACGCTTGCCTCCTCCACCATTGCCTGCCCAGTGATGCTGCTGACCTTTGGAGCTGCTGTTCTTCTTCCCTTTCCCTGTCTTGTCATCATCAGATTCGGGATCCTTGGTACTATCAGAATCAGCATATTTCACCAAAGTGGCCATGAGGGTCCCCATGTCGGTGCAATGACGCTTCATCCGTCCCAACTTCAGCTTCAGGGGTCCAAACCGGCAGTTGCCTTCTAGGGTTAGTACTGCGGTGTCAGCATTGATGCGGTCTGAGGAGTGCAACACTTGTGAAACCCGGCGCACCCAATGAGTCGTTGATTCTCCTTCCTCCTGGATGCATGCAGCTAAGTCCACTATCGACATAGGCTGTTTACAGGTATCTTTGAAATTGCTGATAAACCGGGCTCATAATTGGGCCCATGAACTGATAGAATTAGCCGGCAAGCTTTTTAACCAAGTACGGGCCGTTCCTTCAAGCATCATGGTGAAGTATTTCGCACACGCCGCGTCATCTACATCAAGCATCTCCATGGCCATCTCATAGCTCTCCACCCATGTCTCTGGAGGTTGATCCGCCGTGTAATTTGGTACCTTGCGTGGGCCTTTGAAATCCTTGGGCAGGCGCATGTTGCATAAAGCGGGGATAAGGCAAGGCACCCCCAAAGAACTAGAAGTAACACCAGGTTCAGTCAAGGTGGTTGGACGAACCGGCGTGAGCTGCCGAGCCTGATGCTGTGTGGCTAACTCGGCCTCCCTGCGCGCGGGCCCGGTCCACCACTACCTGAGCATCATCAGCACCACCCACCGGGTTGTTGTCACGGGGTGCCCCACGTCGTTCATTACTCGACACTGTCGGTTCATCCATGTGTCTGCTATAGCTCTGGCTTGGACGGGGGGTCGAGTGGATCCGGTCGCGGCTGTACGAATACGCTTCCTGTTGGGCCAAAGCTGTCCTCAGAAGTTCTTTGACCCATCGCGTCTCTACTGCCTGCGGCGAGTTACCTTCAATTGGAATGGCCTCCAGCCGTGCAGCAGCGGCAACAAGATTGTCCATTGGGTTGGAGTAGTGACCCGAAGGTGTTAAAGCAGCCTGAGGTACAACTGTGTTTTGACGAGGCGGGTCCATCTGACGAGGCTGAACCGGTGCACCGATCCCAGGGGCTTCTGCTCGGTTTCCCTCTAGTGGATTGCCGGCTCTTAGTCCTGGAGTGTTGAAAAGGTCTCTGGCCTCGAAAACCGGAGGTAAGCGGGATCGGTGCTTCCTCCTCATGACTTCATGCGACGCGCTCTGGTCCAACATAAGCTTGTAGGCCTGTGCGTCTAAAGCGGCCCGCTCTGCGGCCATCCTGGTGTCCTCAGCCGCCAGATCCGCCTTGGCCTGGGTGATCTGTTCCTTTACCTTTGCAATCTCCGCGTTGTGAACGTCCTAATCCAGCGGATTAACTTCCGCCATAAGCACAGCCAACACATCCAATAGTTCTGATAGAACCTGAGCCGGCGGGCGCACAGGGCCTCCTGCCCCGGCAGCCGTCGCCGCTGCTGAACCGAAGATCGTTGCCGCAGCTGTCGAAGAATGAAGCGCTGCTTGTGTTCCGGCCATGAATATTCCAACCCAGTTGGGCAGATCAGAGGGGTCCGGAATACTATCGCCATCGGAACAACTCCCAATCCGGCCATCTTGAAGCTGATAAAGAGATTCGGTTTCTCCGGTCGAAGATTCGTCACCGGAACAAACGACGGTCACGCTGCGAAATTCCGATCCGTCCTCATAACTTCCTCCATGGATGACTCCCACGAAGGCATGCTTCATGGCCGGTTTAACCCAGGCGGATCACGCACGCTGAGCCGTCTCGACGAGGTCGGTGCAGATGTCTGGCTCAGGGCTCGGTTCACCGATCTTGCCAATGAAAACGTGAATGCTACCAAAGGGCACCCGGTACCCGTACTCAATTGAGCCGGCCTCGGGGCCCCAGCCTGCGTCGTCAATGTAGAGCTTACCGCGACAACTCTTAGTCATCCGTCCTACAGCGTAGCCCTCGAGTCCTTCAAAGCGGCCCTCCAAGAACCGGAAACCATCGTGCGACGGCCCCACGGTGGACGCCAACTGTCGTGGTTTTGTCACGGCAGAATTCCTAGAGAAAGGACTTAGTCGTGGAGCCATCGCGACGGGTTAGCTTGAAGGGGTTAAAGCGGACACAAGGACGCAAGAGAGTTTATACTAGTTCGGCCCCTTCAATGAAGGTAAAAGCCTACGCCTAGTTGTTATGGAATTGATGGGGTTTCGATGACTAGGGAGCCAACAAGCTTCGCCCATGTCTCGAGTTGTTGCCTGTCCTCCCTGAACCGCCGCCGGGTCGTCCCCTTATATACACGGGTGACTCCCGTCGGCTTACGGAGTCCCAATACCGGCTCATAGATGTGTCCAGTTTGGTCTCTACTTATTCCTAACTTACAATACAGGTTAACTACTAACGCCGGTTTACGGCTACAGGCCTTGAACCGTCCATGGGCCTTGAGCCCTCCTCTGTCTTCTTGGGCTTTAACATACTTAACTACTGATGAAGTTAACCCGGCCCAGATAGGCCGGTTTATGCCCAGTAGTAATATCCTCAACAGTAATTGAAAGGGTTCAGTCCGCCAAGAGCGGACTAACCGAAGCCTGCAGCAGCCTGCTGACAGGTTTTGAGATAAGCGACGGAGAAAAGAGAAAATTCCAATGTAGATGGTAGCCCCTGAGACACTGTCCGGTGTTCTGAAATAAAAAGCCGGACAGAGGATCAATATCCTATTGCAGGAAACTAACTATTTTTTTCTGAAATGTAAACACATGCGTCACTGTTGGCTGCAGCCTCGCATATTGTCGAAGTCTCCAGACTGAAGCAGGAACTGGCGAAGGCCGAGGAAGAGCTGGGCCAGGTGAAGAGGCAGCTCCAGGAAAAACAAGGTAAGTAATAACTTGTTATGTATTCGAACAAAGGAAAATGATATGTAATGACCGAAATGCCATGATGTGTACAGAGGCGACGACCGAGGTCAAGGCCCTGAAACAGGCCCTGGTTGAAGCCGAAGGGAAGGCTGTGAAGGAGCAGACCGCTCGGAAGAAGCTCAAGGCCCGGGTCAACGAGGTCCAACAGGAGCTCGAGGACGTGGTGAAGAAGTGCGAGGCCTTGGAGCGCGATGTGTCGGTTCAAGAGATCAAACTCGCCAAGGCTCGCCAGAGTGCGGAGGCAGCCCGAAATGAGGCCCAAGGCGCCCTCCAAGAGGCCAAGAAGATCATGGTGGGTAAGGCATTCAATATGCAAAGCAAGAATGTGAAGATGAAATATCGTTTACTAACCCAGATTCGGAGTTCTCCAGGGGCTTTTACTGATCTGCCACGCAGTGTGGCTGACGCCGCAGAATTCTTCCTAGCCGAAGAAGAGAGCTCTTCGAAGAAGCTGTTCTGGTCACAATATCTTGCGCCAGAACATCCAGTGTCCTTCAGCGATCAGCTAAAACAGCTGGTTGAGCTGCATAGGGCGGCCGAACTGACCATGAAGGATTTGATAATCCGGTTGTGGCCAGCCGAAGCTATACCTGGCAGTTACTTCGGCCTCGTGAAGCGACTAGTGGATGCCTATCCTCGGCTGGACGTCGTCAAGCGGTCCGTCTGCATCGAGGGCGCACGTCTGGCATTCTCCTATTGCAAGGTCTGGTGGGCGAAGCTTGACGCTGTGAAATTAGCAACCGGGGGGCTGCTGGAAGGCAAGGAGCACCGCACACCCGAGCGATACTTCGGCGATGTCTTGGAGGGGTCCCGCATTGTTGCGGATCATTGTGCGAAAGACACTATCTTTGAATGAATGTATTCGATCTCCCTCTACCTTGTATGATAAAACAAAGTGATTGTGCAATATAATTATTGTTATGTTTTTAAATTTTTACTTCTTGTGCGGCCGTGTTGTATTAAATCTGAGGGTTAACCAGTCATCGGCTTCTGCCCCCACATAGGTAGTACGGTGGTGTTCGGGATGTAATCTAAACAATCTTGATCCAATTAGATGATCCTTGAAGGAGTTGTTTAGCGCAACGAACCAGGCAACCAGACTATGCGGCTGCAACGCCCTCACTTAGCCATAGGACTTCGACAATAAAAACATGGGCGCAGCCCCTAGTATCCGAACTAGAGTGCTATGAGCGTCTGATCGGGAACTACCAATTCTTCGCGTAATGCGGAAGAAACCTCCAACGATTTGTAACCTCCAAACAGCTGACCGGCTCTCACCGCATCATGGCAGCCAGTTTTTGGCTTTCTCTACTGAGGTGCTCCTTTGGATAAACCAAGGCACAATCGCAGTAGTTCTCCCTTTACTACCTTAGCCGATATAGCGGAACGTAAGGTAGCAAGCACAGGAGCCGGGCAACCCAACTATTGACCAAAGTCATGATTCGGAGCCAATGCATATAATGCTAAATTCGGGGTGCCAAACTATACTTACAAAAAGTGTTTGGACTTTTGTTGTCATAAGGTGCTATGAAGCCCCTGGCAAACATCAAACGTACCGAAGTGTATGGGTGCTACCTGATAGGGTTATCCACAGGGGAGCTGAAAAAGAGGAAGAAAACAGGAAAGGTACAAAGGTAAAAAGTTGGGGTCCTAAAGCTCCAGCCGCAAACTGTTCTCATTGTATTTTAACTAGTACGTCAAAGTGCATTGATACAGTTAGTGCGATAAGCAACATGCTATTTAATATGCCAAAACCAAGGGAGAGCTGCAAATTGGTCCTGAAAAACAGGTAGGGTTATCGTTAATAGAATCACCTAAAAAGTCCCCGTATGTATGTGTTTCTCGCCGTTTGGTGTGTTTATCCTTCAAGACGGCCGATGACCAGTCCACCAGATGGGGCCGGTGGGATTGAGACCTGCAAAGGAAATAAGTAAAAAGTGAAAGTATGTGTGTATCCGATGTCGATTGAGCCGTACTATGGACCACAAGCTAGCTATGCCTCTGTCGATGCCCATGGGATTTTGAGTGAGTCGTTATGTACGTGCGACACGGAGGCCGGATTGCTAATCGAGCTCCTGACGAGCCGAGCTCTCCTGCTGCAGAGTAGTCCGGACCCTCTTAACGGTGTCCGTGGGCTCGGCAGCCGAATTAAGGTTCTTCTTGAGAAGGCCGCTCTGTACTTCTGTTGCTAAGGCAGCTGTGTGCTCTTCTGTACGGAGGGAGCGTTCCGCATTTCCGGTTGATAGTTATGACACCGCATGGACCGGGAATTTTGAGCTTGAGGTAAGCATAGTGTGGTACTGTGTTGAATCGAGCGAACGCAGTTCGTCCGAGCAGTGTGTGATAGCCGCTGCGGAAGGGGATGATATCGAAGATTAACTCCTCGCTTCGGAAGTTGTCCGGAGATCCGAAGACAACCTCTAGTGTGATTGAGCCCGTACAGTGGGCTTCTACACCTGGTATGACTCCTTTGAAGGTAGTCCTGGTGGGCTTGATCTGTGATGGGTTAATGCCCATTTTTCGCGTTGTATCCTGATAGAGCAGATTGAGGTTGCTGCCTCCGTCCATAAGGACGCGAGTCAGGTGGAACCCATCAATTATTGGGTCTAGGACCAGCACGGCTGAACCACCATGAAGGATACTGGTCGGATGATCCTGGCGATCAAAAGTGATCGGGCATGACGACCATGGATTAAATTTTAGGGCGACTGGCTCTATCGCGTAGACGTCCCTGAGCGCACGCTTGCGCTCCCTCTTGGGTATGTGGGTAGCGTATATCATGTTCACTGTTTTGACCTGAGGGGGAAACTTCTTTTATCCCCATGTGTTCGGTTGCCAGGTCTCTTCGTCATCGTCATCGCTTTCGATCCTTTTTCCATGTTCTTGGCGTTTAATTTGTCGGCCTGTTTAAAAACCCAGCAATCTCTATTTGTATGATTGGGTGGTTTCTCCTGGGTGCCATGAATCTGGCACGAACGATCAAGTATGCAGTCCAAGCTAGATGGGCCCGAATTGTTCTTTTGGAACGACTTCTTATGCTGACCGGACTTAGAGCCACTGAATCCGGCATTGACCGTCGTATCCTCGGTGTTATCACTGTTGTTTCGACGCTTGTATCTGTTGCGTCGAGACTTGTCTTTGTTATCTTTAACTTCGGGGGTGCCAGCGTCGCTTGCATTGTTTTTCTACGGGCCAACCAACTTTCCTCGCCTGCACAAAAGCGGGTCATGAGTGCCGTGAGGGCCGCCATGGATTTTGGCTTTTCTTGGCCGAGGTGGCGAGCGAGCCATTCATCACAGATGTTGTGTTTGAATGCTGCTAGGGCTTCGGCGTCCGGACAATCGACGATTTGGTTCTTTTTAGTTAAGAACCTAGTCCAGAATTTCCTAGCGGACTCTCCAGGTTGTTGAACTATGTGGCTTAAGTCATCGGCGTCTCGTGGTCGGACATATGTACCTTGGAAGTTGTCGAGGAAGGCTTCTTCCAAGTCCTCCCAGCTGCCGATAGAATTTTCAGGCAGGCTGTTTAACCAGTGCCGAGCTGGCCCCTTGAGCTTTAAAGGGAGGTATTTGATGGCGTGGAGGTCATCGCCGCGGACCATATGAATGTGAAGAATGAAGTCTTCGATCCACACTGCGGGGTCCGTGGTTCCATCGTATGATTCTATATTCACGGGTTTGAAACCTTCTGGGAATTCATGATCCATGACCTCATGAGTGAAGCAATGAGGGTGTGCGGCGCCTCTATATCGGGCTGTGTCGCGACGTAGCTCTGATGGAGTCCGTCGGCGGTTTTCAGCCCGCGCATGACTAAGTTTGTCACGTACGAATAGGTGGCCGTCGTCGCGTGTCGAGGCACACCCTTGAGATCCGTAGATTGATCTAGTATGTCCTGCTTTATTGTTCAGGTTTTGCCAAAGGTCATATGTATGCCCGTGGGCTAATTTACCCCTACCTGCGCGATGAGGTGGGGCGGGCTAGTGTTCGGCGTGAGTTGTCGTTTTGTCCCGACCACGTGGTGGTCGGTCAGCCGCATTGTATGATGGTGGTATGTATTCTAGCGCCTCCTCGTCAAACTGAGGTAGCAATTTGCGCTTTAGGTAACTTTTGGTTGGGCACTTGAGGCCATATTCTTCGGCTGCTAGGACATCAGTCCATTTATCATTGAGCAAATCTTGATCAGCTTGAAGCTACTCCTTCTTCATTTTCAGGCTCCTTGCAGTGTCTATGAGCTGGCGCTTGAAGCGCTCCTGCTCAAGAGGTTCCTCGGGCACGATGAAATCGTCGGTGCCGAGGCTCACCTCATCCTCGGAGAGCGGAAGATAACTTCCGTCCTCTGAGTCTTCGTGTGTGGCCTGTTTACCAAGGCTAACCTACCCATCTTCATGTTCATCTTTTTCATTAGCTATGTCAACGGGGTCTTCGTTGTCTTCGGCACCTTCTGGAGTATTATCTTCTCCTGTGTCGGTGTTGCTGTCTTTACTGCGGCGTGACTTAGAGCGGCGCCACTGACGCTGGCGCTTGGATTGTATTTCAGAAGGTTTATCCTCAGCTGGATCTTCCTTGTCATCGCCAATGTTCTCCTTTGGTGCATCCACCATGTATACATCATATGACGAAGTGGCCGTCCAGCGTTCGGTGAATGCTGGGTTTTGGGCCTCTTCTTCTCCGGCATCGTCGTCCATACCGTCGATGTCCTCGGAGTCGTAATCAAGTGTGTCGGTTAAATCCTCGACCGTGGCTATGAAGTGGGTGGCGGGTGGGGGGCAAAATTCGTCATCGTCAGCCCCTAGTTTGAACCGGATATAGTTTGGTTGTGAGTCCTCCACCAAGGACATGTTCTTTAATGAGTTTAACATGCATGTCGCCCAAAGGCGAGTGCTGGAAGATGTATGCGGCTCTGAATTCGAAGATCGATAAACGATCGAGTTCGGCGTCCGTGAGCTCACATGGTTCAGAACTTACGGCCAGAGACGAGTCTGGAGTTCCGGTGGCACAGGTATTGTGTAAGATCAAGTCTATGTGAGGCACCAACGCTGGGGAATCTGTGGCCTCCGTGGCGGGGTTGAGCTTCCCGTCCTTGGATGGTGCAGCCTGCTCTGGATCTAAGGCCAGAGCGGTTATGGGAGCTGTCTCCTGGATGCAGTCTGATGATAGATTTAGGTCATGTCCCTCGGGGTGGCCAGGAGCGGTAGCTGCGGTCTCGAATCCGGGGAAGATCAAGTCCCCACGGATGTACGCGACATAGTTCAAGCTCCCAAATCTGACCTGATGGCCAGGGGCGTAGCTTTCGATTTGCTCCAGATGGCCAAGCGAGTTGTCCCGCAAAGTGAAACCGCCGAACACGAAGATCTGTCCGGGGAGGAAAACTCCCCCTTGGGCAGCATCGTTGTAGATGATTAAAGGAGCCATCGAACCTTTTGATGATGGCACAGTGGAACTCTCAATGAAAGCACCAATGTTGGTGTCAAAACCGGCGGATCTCGGGTAGGGGGTCCCGAACTGTGTGTCTAAGGTTGATGGTAACAGGAGACAGGGGACACAATGTTTTACCCAGGTTCGGGCCCTCTCTATGGAGGTAATACCCTACGTCCTGCTTGATTGATCTTGATGAATATGAGTATTACAAGAGTTGATCTACCACGAGATCGTAATGACTAAACCCTAGAGGTCTAGCTTGTATGGCTATGATAATGTGTGTCCTCCGGACTAAGTCCTCCGGTTTATATAGACACCGGGAGGATCTAGGGTTATACAAGGTTGGTTACAAAGAAAAGAATCTACATATTTAGTCGCCAAGCTTGCCTTCCATGCCAAGGAGAGTTCCATCCGGACACGGGTGTAGTGTTCGGTCTTCGTATCTTCACAGCCCATCAGTCCGGCCCATGGCTAACAGGCCGGACACCTGAGGACCCCTTAGTCCAAGACTCCCTCAATTGGAACACCATGAATGATGTTGAATAGCAAATTCTTCATGATGCCAACGACTTTTTTTCATTAGAATCGTGGCCTTTGATAGGACTCAGGGTCTTGGTCAGAATGCAATAGATAGTCCTCGGCACATATAGCAATTCCTTCACGAGGAATTTGGTTCTAGGGGCTTGACCAGGCTTCAGCGGCTTCATCAAGACTTGCATCTAATGATCAGATAGCTCAGGTTCATGGTAGATGAGCTACGCACCTTCAAGGGGAGGACTGACAGGCAGGGCATGAAGCAATTCAGAGGCTGGTGCTTTGAAGTGAGTGTTTTATGTCATCCAGTCCAACACCCCAAAATTCACATCTTCAGCATTGCCGGTGATGTGCAGCATTGCGTAGAACTGAAGAATTAGTTCTTCATTCCAATCAAAGATATCAGTGCAGAGGTTGAGTAGCCCAGCATCATGAAGAACACTGAGGACTAGGGTGAAGCAAGGCAGCGATTCCATGTCAACATGAGGAATATGCTCATGGTCGAAGATCTTGTCTTTATCAAAAGTAGAGAGGAATAGAAATTCATCTGACTTGCTGTCCAGAAACGCTTCCTCCGAAGATGAGTAGAGTCATATGGGGTGTAGTCAATCAAGAATACATGCTCATGAAAGAAGTCATCTGCTTTGAATTTCTTCTTCTTTGATAAGGGATTCTTCGGCTTGGGCTGAGGAGTATCAGTCAATGTCTTTGCAGCCTTAGGAATCACAGTCTCAGGAGCCGCAGGCTGAGGAATTTCAGTGCCAACATCTTTAGTGGCAGCTTGGGTCTCCATTTCTTCAGCAACATGAGCATCAGCACTAGTGGCTGGAATTTCTTCAGGTATGGTAAGAAGAGAAGCTTGAGGTTCTTCAGAGCCCATAGGAATTTCTTCAGTCTGGACCGGGGAATGAGGAATTTGCTGTAGTAGGGTGAACAGTGGTGAATTGGGGTGCTGAATTTCCCAATAGTCATCATTCAGAATAGGAGTGGAGCACCCAATGTCCATGTCTTATTCTTCTGCATCAATTTCCTCAATGCCTGCCTCTTCAGCTATGAACTGAGGCATGGGCGATGATACCAATGGAGTTGAAGAGATATCCTCCACTTCAGTTTCTTCGTCCAACTGCTCTAACGAAGCAGCAGAAGGAACATCTTCATTAGATCCGCTTGGGATCTCATAATCCTCACCAAAGGGAATGAGTTCCTTTGATGGCATGCTCGAAACAGGAATAGCATCAATGGGATTGTCAAAAGAGCTTGTCAAAGTCTTCATCTTCTTTGGTACTGAAGACTCTGAGGTGGCTGATGCTTTCCTTTTCTTCATAGCTGCTCGCTCCGCAGCTTTGGTTTTCTTCGCTTCTGATGCAGAAGGAAGAACTGGGAATGGTGTTGGTGCAGGAGGAGCAGAGGAAATTGGTTCATTTTCCTCAGGCGCAACTGATTCAGTTGCACTGGCATTGTTAGTGTCTTCAGGCGCAACGACAAATGCTTCAGTTGGCCTGGCTTGTTCTTCAGGCACAACACTAGTGGTTGCCTTGGCAATTTCATCGGCTGCTGGAATATCTTCATCAGCCCTGGTACTTTTAGTTTCTTCAGCAGCCTGATTTTCATCAGTGGTGCTGGCATGACCTTTAGTTGGCTGGGCAGATGCTTCAGCCTGAGGAGATTCATGTTGCATTGGGGCAGCAACATTTGAGGCGAATCCTTCAGCCAGTTTCACAAATCTGACTTTGGCTCCAAGCCAATCTGCATCGTAGGTGCTGAATTCATCACTGAGTCGTTTGATCTCAGACTATATAGCAACAAGTTCATCAGTTGTCATCTTGGCAACATTCTTCTTCAGCAAGCGCTCCTTCTTGTATTGAACTTTCTTCAGCTGTCTGGCCTTCTCATATTTCCACTTTTCTTCGCCAATGAAGGCGGTCAGCATGTGACTTTGGCCAGGAGTGAGCTTGAAGTCTGGCATAGGTGTGTTGGGATCCTTGTGCCAGAGATAAATGTACTTAAGGATCAACTTGGGATCTAGAAGAAGAGGCACTTCACTTCCTTTGGCTCTAGCGGCCCTTTGCTGTCTATCTCTGATGATTTCAGCGAGTTCTTCATCATCAGCTTCGTCATCACTGGACGGCACATGAAAAGCAATCTGCTTCTTGTGAGGACTTGGTCTTGATCCTCGTCCAACAGTGGCCTTGGTCTTCAGCAGAGTGGGGCCTGTTGAGGATTGTGGAGGAGCTGAAGAACTTGCAGAGGCTCCTGAGGCAATTGAGATTGCCTTTGTTCCTTTGACACGAGGCGAGATGCACAGGTGCTCAGGACTTTGTCGGAGGAGCTGAGGTTTTTGCAGCTTGAGGAATTGGCCGTGAGGGCATTTATGAGCTTGGCCGTGAGGGCATTGGTGAAGAACTGAGCTTCTGAGTTGGCTTCTTTTGCATAGAGTTCCTGGGCTTGCCAGGAGAAGCCTCAGCAGCAGCAGCAGAGTCTTCATTAAACTTCCTCACTGCTTCTCTAGCCATTTTGGCTAGCTTTGCTTGTCGTTTTGCCCATTCATCAGGATAGTCCTCACCGCGCTTGAGGCTGGTGGGATCAGCTTCTTGGCCAGGTGCCAATGGAGGTCTTGGGCAAGGAGGATGAAGAGCGAATTTGTTCATGTACTTTGGAGTGACATACCTGTACTCCCTCCATTCCTGTGCCCATCTCCTCTCTATCCTTTGTATGCCCACCTTGCGCTGATTCTTGTTCTGCTTGCCATGTTTGGCCTCATCAGGAGTACAATATTCTTCATAAATGTCCTCGGGGATCTCAAACATTGTGTTGACTTCCAGTCTCTTGCCTCCCTTCTGAGGTTTCTTGCCATCTGCCATATTCTTCAGCTAAGGATTTTGAACAATCGACTTCTCTAAAGAAGTGTGCAATTTTTCTTCGAGGAACGCTCCAAATGAGTTAAGTTGATGAGAACCTAGTGATTCAGCAGTGGACATGAGTACCTATGAATAGAGCATAGGTGCAAAGAATTTGGAGAGGTCATATGCATTCTTAGAAGTTTTTGCAAAAAGAACAAGTTTGAGGAATTTGACCAGTGGCGTCTTGAGGAATTTCACTAAGCGCCTTTTGTCTTAGGTTCCAAAGTTGTATAGATTGAAAATTCACACAATTGAGGAATTTTGAAGAAAAATGTTGCTTAAGAGAAATAGATCAAGAACAGATGCTTCTGTGAGGTGTTCAAAGTGTCGAAGTTGAAGAATAAACACTTTTTGAAGATTTGTGGAAATCATCAGAATCAACAAGGGTGGTAAAAGTAACTTTTAATTACCCATGACGAAGAACACGAAGAACTGGGAATGTAGATTGGAAGTTCGTCAGTCCAGATCTTCCACGCGCTAACTTGTCAGAGGAAGACAGCTACGGCGATGGCGGAGTGAAGAAATCCGCGGCCGGCACGAGTACGACGGCGACAAGGTTGAGGCAGTGAAGCTCTTCCTCACCAGCGACGATGGAAGTAGCGACGGACCTAGGTCAGGAAGCTCGATCAAGGGGAAGTGAGGTCGAGCAAGGTAAATGCAGTCTAAAGAGGTGAGGGGTATATATAGCCAAGGTGAAAAACCGCTCGCCCGAAGAAATTTGATGAACGTGCCCCTGACTCTTCTCATCCTAGCGACATGTTTCACCCACGTCCAGAGCGGTGGCAATCATGTGAGATCGTGGGTGAATAGATAATTCTTATCGTGGGATGTGGAACGGTTTAGGCGGCAAAAAGATGAAAATTTAGATAAGAAAATTTTAATGTTTCGTTCGCAAATTCTTCAGCTGACAAGGACACAGTGAAGACTTTGGATGGGTTTTGAATAGAACGCACATGAAGAATTTGTGAACAGACTGGATTGAGTCTAGCATAGAGGGGGAAGGGTCCGATCACATTCACTTAGCAAAAAAGGCAACTTGAAGAATTAGCAATAAGTGAATGATGTAGAGGACTAAAAACTCAAATATATAGTCAATGAAGAACAAAATCGGAAAGAGTGAAGACAATGCAAAGTTGCAGAAATTGAACAACTGAGGAATTTCAAAACTAAAGAAATACTCAAATTGAAGATTTTCAACTTTTGTTGGTAGTGTAACCCACCGTATAAGAATGATGATTTCAGACGTCGCGTACAATTGTCGTAGGGCTCTGAGAATCAAATTATTTGTTAATTTCTTCACAGTTAGAGGGTTAGTCTTCATTGATTGAAGAAAACGTTACTTTGTGTGTTGCACATCTAAGTCATGAATTTTGCATAAGTGTTAGGATGTGTGTCCTTTTCGAAGGACATTCGAAGATTCTAAGATATTTAGCTCACACCGCAACTTGCTAAATCTCTTCTCATCCAAGGGCTTTGTGAAGATATCGGCTAGCTGTTCTTCAGTCTTCGTGTGCTCAATGGAGATATCGCCCTTCAACACATGATCACGAAGAAAATGATGACGAATCTGAATGTGCTTTGTCTTCGAGTGTTGAACTGGCTTATGAGCAATCTTGATGGCACTCTCATTGTCACAGTAGAGAGGCACATTCTTCACATTGATGTCGTGGTCCTTGAGGGTTTGCTTCATCCATAGCAATTGAGCACAGCATGAACCAGCAGCAATGTACTCAGCTTCAGCAGTAGAGAGTGATATGCAGTTATGCTTCTTCAAGGACCAACATACCAAGGAGCGTCCGAGGAAATGGCATGTGCCTGATGTTGACTTGCGGTCCACATGATCACCAGCATAGTCAGAGTCTGAATATCCAATGAGATCAAAAGCCGAGCCCTTAGGATACCATAATCCAAGTGTTGGAGTGTGATCTAGATATCGAAGAATATGATTCACAGCCTTATGGTGTGATTCCTTCGGTGTAGCTTGAAAACGGGCACACATGCAAACACTAAGCATGATATCTGGCCTAGATGCACATAAATACAATAAAGATCCAATCATGGAGCGGTATACCTTTTGATCAAAGTCAATACCATTTTCATCAGTGCATAGATGGCCATTTGTGGGCATAGGGATTTTGAATCCTTTGCAATCTTGCATGTCGAATTTCCTCAGCACATCCTTGAGGTATTTCTCCTGAGATATGAAGATGTTGTTGCTCTGTTGAAAAATCTGAATACCTAAGAAGAATTTCAGTTATTCCATCATAGACATTTGATATTCTTCACTCATCATATAGGCAAATTCATCACTGTAACGTTGGTCAGTATAGCCAAAAATGATATCATCAACATATATTTGGCACATGAATAGTTAATCATCATAAGTTTTGGTGAAAAGAGTTGGATCAAGTGAACTGGGTTTGAAGCCTTTCTTCATGAGGAATTCCTTCGAAGTATCATACCACGCCCGAGGGGCCTGCTTGAGGCCATAGAGAGCCTTATTGAGTCTGAAGACTTTGTCAGGATGCTTTGGATCTTCAAAACCTGGGGGTTGAGCAACATATACTTCTTCCTCAAGCTTACCATTGAGGAATGCACTTTTCACATCCATTTGACATAATATGATATTGTGATGGTTAGCATAAGCAAGTAATATGTGAATAGCCTCAAGTCTAGCAACAGGTGCAAAAGTTTCATAGAAGTCAATTCCTTCAACCTGTGTGTAGTCGTGAGCTACCAGCCATGCCTTATTCCTCACCACAATACCATTTTCATCTTGCTTTTTGTGGTAGTTCCATTTGGTGCCGATGATATTGTGCTTGCGTGGGTCTGGTCGCTTGACAAGTTCCCACACATTGTTGACCTCGAACTGATGTAATTCCTTTTGCATCGCTTGAATCCACTCAGGCTCCAGAAATGCTTCATCTACCTTAGTGGGCTCTGTGATAGAGACAAAAGCAAAGTGCCCACAAAATTAGACAAATGT